>NC_079211.1:102224353-102393186 GCF_029633865.1 Lampris incognitus
GAGAGAGAGAGAGCAGACAGACAGACAGACAGACAGACAGACAGACAGACAGACAGACAGACAGAGAGACAGACAGACAGAAAGACAGACCGACCGACAGCCTATGGCATAACTGCCAAGAAATGAAATTCTTTGCCATTTCCGAACGGAAACGAGGACCGATCCCGTCCTCATTAGACCAGGTCCAATTACCCCCACGACTCAAATCGCTAAACCTTGGCGACACGCGGGGCGGCGTGCCACAAAAAAAGAAAAAGAAAAGCAATGATAAGGCTGGGAGCGAGAGAGGGAGCGCTGGCCGCCGCGCTGGCCATCTGCGGGTTTGGTCGCAGGCTCAGCCTGCAGCCTCCAGGCGGGCTGCAGCGGACGCCCGGGTGAAGTTGCGATATCATGCAGAATGTATTGCCCACTGCGGAGACACGGCCTGTCGCGCACATACGAACACACACACGCACACGCACGCACCTACGCACCTACACACACGCGCGCACAGAGCACATACACCCCCAAAATCTGTCATAGTTTAAGTTATGGCTCAATTAACGGTCGCCGGCTCAAGGTCGTCTATAGCCGCAGCATCGCTGATGGAGACGAGGCTGATTTTGTCAGCGTCAAATAAAACACATCCGAGTCGTTCGAGGTGTTTATTTACCATGACGCGTCCAGCCGCGCGCCAGGCTGAACGGCCCGAAAGGGGAACCGGCGGAGTAAAACTCAAATCAGAGGCGTCTGGCGCCAAGTTCCCCACAGAGGAGCCGCCGAAGTGGCAACGACATCCGCCTAAAGAAGCTGTTATGCGTGCGCAATGTATGTTCAGTCGCGCGGCGTCCTCCTGCCCTTCTTAATATCAAACTTCATGGAGATATAACCTTTCGGGTTTGTTTTCTCTCTCTCGATGGCCTGCACTTACTTACCATCAACAATAGATGTCTTCATGATTTAGGGTAAAATCCAGGAGCGTCTATAGATCCAGTGGAGCGTTTCCCTGCCGTGGAGACAGACAGTATATCCGCTCTCAGTTGCAATTTATTGATTATTTAATTGCAAATCCTACGCACGGCAAGTCACGGACAGCCCTGTGCACCCGTCAAACTTTAGCCGCGGGTCTTCCCGAGGGGGGAGCCAGGTCTCCGGCTGGATCCGAGCTCAGTCATTTGGACGAGGGGTGGAAAAGCTACAGCAGTAAAATCCAGAGTGGGACCGGTGTGAGACTCGACGCGGGACGACACCTCCCAAATTGAACGCACAAACAGCTCCAGGAGCGCTCAAAGTGCTGCGCAGGAGCGGAGGATCAACGGCAGGGGCGGAAAATCAGAATTGAATCCATTTCTTTTTTTTTTTCTATTGCAATGCATATCCAGTCTGAGAACTCCCCCGCTGTATTCCCGTGTACACGGTGTGCTATGTGGATGTGCACGGGTATCGGCCGCACTAGTGCGCTCCTTACAGTATGCATTTAGCACGGGGTGGTGGAAAGGGAGGGCGGGGCAGTTTGAGAGAGTGTGAGAGAGAGAGAGAGAGAGAGAGAGAGAGAGAGAGAGAGAGAGAGAGAGAGAGAGAGAGAGAGAGAGAGAGAGAGAGAGAGAGAGAGAGAATTCAAAGATGAATGTTTTATAGGTCTGTATCAGGGGCTGCTCGCTAATGAATTTTTTATGCTATGACGGGGCGGGCGGGCGGGGGGGGGGGTGAATCTATTCACATCAGAGATGGCCAAGCACGCACATGCAGACGGAAACGCACCCAAAAAAAGACAGGTGAAAAACGTCGAGCCAGGTGGGAGGGGTGACTCCTCTTCTGGACGGGATCATTTGGACGAGGCGTTGTATAAGTGGATGCGTCACAGCAATAGTGAAATAAAATAAGATAAAATAAAAGGAATTGATTCTGAACTTGGTCGGCTGTTAACCACATTGCATATCGGGAATAGCAGTGCTGTTAGTAGCGCCTTTAAGTGGCAGACATGCAGTCGATATGCTATTGTTCCATAGATTATCCCAGAGTCCTTTTACACCGTCTCACGTAACACCCTATGTTATCCATACTGTTAAACTCAAGTGGGGGGATTTTTTTTTTTTATCTATGTCCATGTGGCGAATGCATGGAAGATGCTGGAACATTGGAGAACATGCATGCCTCTTTTTTTTTGCATGTATATGAGATGCTATTATTGTGGCTTTAAAAAAAAAAGGTGATTGGGATATTGAGCAACACCGGGCCGCTCTGCTAAAACTGACTGGGTCCAACACCAAATTCCCTGTTGCTTGGTGTGCCTTTACTGGGGTTGCTGAGACCCGTGAGACTTGGACGAGCATCAGCGTGCTATTATTTTTGGGTGTCATGCGCCCCCTACCGGCCTACCCAGTGTGTGTGTGTGTGTGTGTGTGTGTGTGTGTGTGTGTGTGTGTGTGTGTGTGTGCGTGTGTGTGTGCGTGTGTGTGTGTGTGCGTGTGTGCGTGTGTGTGTGTGTGTGTCAGTTAGAGAGAGAGGGGGGGGGGGGTTAAGACCAAAACAGCATTGTTGCAGCCATAGCAGACGCAGTGTTGTAGTGTATGTTCACTTGATTCGGTAACAGTTTGGCGTGAGATAGTGGGTCGTTTCAACCCACTGACACCCATTGAACGCGGAATCAACGCTGCAGCGTTTTTAAAACGCGCACCGGACGCTCCCCTTGTAGAATAACTGCTCCGCTCACAAACAGTGCCGCGTTTTAATACGTGACTGGGAAAAAAGAGGTGATTAGATCTTCACACCGGGAGAGAACGGGCGAGCGGTTCTACCGCGGGCGGACGCGATCAGTGGCCACGTGGGCGGTGAATTCGAGTGAATTGGAGGTACTATGTACGGCGGGCTTATCCCGCTTATCCCTGGTTTACAGCTTCCTCCAATATTGAATCACACCAGCGGAATATGTCAGTGAGCCGCTCTGCCGGTATTTGCTCTCAGCGGAGGCCAGCGGGGCCAGATGGCTGTGGCGGTGACACGGCCCAAAGCTGCCGCCGGCCTGCTGAGGACGAGGTCGGCCGATGGGAGAAAATGAGAAGCGTTTCAAGGTTCACTCTGCGTCTCTCCCTTCTCGATCGGAATGCGTTTCGCACGCCGACGTCTATTGATTGGTTTAAGTCCCGACAAAAACATAATAATAATAATAATAATTCTTAACTCGCTGGCTTTTGAGTTTCCCTGACTGGGCTGTCTGCCTCCTATTCATTTTACAGTTTCATTCAGTGTTTCCGTCCCAGCGCCGTCGTGTTTTTAATCCTTTCTAGCTGCTCCTTGTGTACCTTGGGTTGTTATAAATGTGCTCCGGAGCTCTATTTTCATACAGCCTGCTTTCCTGTGCATGCATGCGTGCGTGTGCGCGCCCGTGCATGCGTATGTGAGCGTGGGGGGGGGGGGGCAGCCCGGAACCGCCACAGCAGGGACGCGAACCCGAATCTCTCGCACCACGGGCGACTACGTTAACCAGTCGACTAAAGGGTCCGACCCGTTAGAGCTTGCGAGTCTACCCACCCGTGGTTGTTCCAGCCGGCACGCATTGCTGTGCACATAAGGCTGCCTATGTGCATTGAAATGTACACGTGTCTATATATAAACATGTATGTGCATGAATGTATTCTGCGCGCGCGCGCGTGTGTGCTCGTGAAAATTAGTGAGAGGCCCCTTCTTAGACCTTGTAAGTGCTACAAATATCCCCTACCTAGAGAAAATCTCATTCAGCTGACTGGTAGACGGCCAGGTGCCTGGACTGCAATTCATGCATATGCATGCAGATGTACTGTACATACACACAAACATAAAGTCGCATGCCCATATATCAGAGCAGTTCAATCAATCCAATTCGGGTATCAGCGTCCCGGCTAATGAAATTTGCATATCAAAGTGCACAGTCATGTGGTCATGCTGTCTGGATAGAGACATATATATATATATATATATTATAAACACAGATGCAGGAAAAAAGTTTTAGTACATAGCAGTACAGGCCTGTTTTGTGCGTCGCGCACTCATTAGCAGCTGATGGGTGCACGATGCACGAAACAGGCCTGTACTGCTATGTATTAAAACGTTTTTCCTGCATCTGTATTGATATTCCACTCCTCATTAGTTGAGCACTTATAACAACACCATTGACGGTTTCGGGAAAAACGCTATATACACACTATATGTACCAAAGTATTGGGACACACCTCTTAATCATTGAAATCAAATGTTTCAGTCAGATCCATTGCCACAGGTGTATAAAATTAAGTAAGAATGGAAGAGCTCATTCTTTTTTCTGAAGAGCTCAGTGAATTCAAGCATGCTACTGTCATAGGATGCCACCTTTGCAATAAGTCAGTTCGTGAAATTTCTTCCCTGCTAGATATTCCACGGTCAACTGTATGTGGTATTATTGAAAAGTGGAAGCGTTTACGAACAACAGCAACTCAAGCACGAAGTCGTAGACCATGTAAAGTCACACAGTGGGGTCAACAAGTGCTGAGGCACATAGTGCGTAAAAGTCGCCAACGCTCTGTTGACTCAATAACTGCAGAGTCCCAAACTTCCTCTGGCATTAACATCAGCACAAAAACAGTGTGCCAGGAGCTTCATGGAATGGGTTTCCATGGCCGAGCTGCTGCATGCAAGCCTTACATCAACAAGCACAATGCCAAGTGTCAGATGGAGAGGTGTAAAGCACGTTGCACTGCACTCTGGAGCAGTGGAAATGTGTTCTATGGAGTGATGAATCACCCTTCTCTGTCTGGCAGTCTGATGGACGAGTCTGGGTTTGGTGGATGCCAGGAGAACATTACCTGCCTGACTGCATTGTGCCAACTGTAAAGTTTGGTGGAGGACGGATAATGGTATGGGGTTGTTTTTCAGGGGTTGGGCTAGGCCCGTTAGTTCCAGTGAAGGGAAATCTTAATGCTTCAGTATACCAAGACATTTTGGACAGTTTTATGCTTCCAACTTTGTGGGAACAGTTTGGGGAGGGCCCCTTTCTGTTCCAGCATGACTGTGCCCCAGTGCACAAAGCAAGGTCCATTAAGACATGGTTGGGTGAGTTTGGTGTAAAAGAACTTGCCCGCACAGAGCCCTGACCTCAACCCCATGGAACACCTTCGGGATGATGAACTAGAATGGAGATTGCGAGCCAGGTCTTCTCATCCGACATCAGTGCCTGACCTCACAAATGCTCTTCTGGATGAATGGGCAAAAATACCCAAGCTCCATATTAATGCCTATGGATTTAGAATGGGATGTCATAAAAGCGCCTGTCGGTGTAATGACCAGGTGTCCCAATACTTTTGTACATATAGTGTGTGTGTGTGTGTGTGTGTGTGTGTGTATATATATATATATATATATATATATACACACACACACACACACACACACACACACATATATATATATATATATATATATATATATATATATATATATATATATATATATAGCCATACCCACTCCAACTCATTAGCAAACATGCCCTCACCCTTTTCCCCTCATTCCATCACAGTACATCACAATAGCTACGTTAACAGGGAGCCAAATATTCCCATTATAATCGGTTTAAAAGCCCAAACTGAACGAAAATGCTCCCTATGAACACCTCAGTCAGAATAAACAGGCCCAACCAAACACATTGCAGAGGGACCTGGCGGCCTGTCTCCGAGCCTGCCATCCAGTCAATGACTGCTGGGGTAGGCTCCAGCATCCCCGCGACCCTGAGAGCAGAATAAGCGGTGAGTCTCTTTTTGTAGGTTACACTAGCACCGGCTTTTTAGCCAAGTAGCTAGCCAGCTAGTGCTGCAAGACAAGAGACTTTCGCCGGGTCGTATCTCTCCAAAGACTGGGGCATTCTCTTGCCTGTGTCAGTCGTGTGTGATGTGCCAAACCGGACAAAAGCCGATAGTGGTCTGCCAGTTTTAGACTGACATCCTTCTCCCTCACCAAACCGTATTAGATCACATCCATGTGAACGGTTTACCCACAATCTTCATTTGGAATGATTTCAATCAGAATGAAGAAAAAAATAGTGGGCAGGCCACACAGGTAAAATTGTGGCCTCGCTGTACAATGAGTGAATGTAAATTAAACAAGGGCAGATCATCTCAGGCATCTGAAAAAAAAAGAAGGAAGATCGAAGTCTTTAATTCATGTTAGTGGCATCTCAAAGGCTGCCGCTCCCTGGGCACTTGGCTCTACTCTGCTTTTCATCAAAATTCTGGGAGATCAAAAGGAGAATGGAGGTGCAAATGACTTCCCTTTGGTAAAGGGCAAAAGTTAGCGCTGTCCTGCTGCCATTGAAGCTATATCCAGAGTTAATTAAATGAACGGAAGGAAGATATGTTCAGAATCTGAGACACGATAATGACTTTTTACCTTACAGTTGGTAAAATGGTGTAACACCGAGTCTGTATATGCTTCATTTACAGCCACTGGTCAGAATCCAGAACCCTGAGAGATTATTTGAGCTTCCCATTAGATTGCCATTAGGGATAGTCATGTTTGGATGCACATATTAGAGCATCGCTGTTACACATTGATCATGGAGTAATGTTTCCGTGTGACTGGAAAACTGATCGGTAGAGCCTATCCATTCCCAAGTGCACACTGGATGTTGTGCACAGCTGTAAAGATACAAGAGGAGACTTTATTTACTCTGGTCACACATTCATCCTATTTTGGGGGAAAGGCAGAAAGCTGGGGGACGCCCGTGACAACTCACCAGTCTATCAAAGGGCCCACACGGCTTTCATACCTTTGGACAATTTAGAGTCCTCAATTCATCTGACATGCCTGTGTGTGGACTTTGGGGGGAATCATGAAAACATTATAAAGAAGAGGCGGAATCCAGCCCTCCTGCTGTGAGACATGTGGATCCCCCAAAGAGAATTCAGAACCCCACTGTGGTCAGATTTTTTTTTCTCCCAGGGATCCACATATGAAAATATTATTATTATTATTATTATTATCATTATTATTATTGATTTCACATTGAACTGTATAACTGCTAACACTATATGTAGGGAGATTATGACAAGAATGCAAACTCTTGAAATCTTTTTTTCAAGTGTCAATGGGGTTATGCCGGGGGAAATAAGTTAAGATGATAATAAGGTGTATTTTTCCATGTATCCCTTGGAACATGTGGCAAAATCCCTTAATTTGGTCCACACTTTGAAAACCCCATCTTGACATAAGATCAAACGCACAGCAGAAATTTATACATAAATGCATAATTTAATCAAAGCATTCCCTTTTTATTCCTGTAAAGAGAGGAAGAGGAATAGCCGGCGCTGCTCGCTGTGTGTGTCAGCAATGTGTGTGTGTTAGACGGCATCACTTCTGGTCAAACATTACAGCATTATAATCTCTCCTCTCAGGAAGGACTGTTGCAACAAATCAATCACTCGGTTACAACAGCAATATTACCGGTGCATATCTCATCCACTTTTCCCAATGCAGTTTGTCACGAATGGTCACCGTCTTCCGCTTCTAGCGCAAATTCAAGTTTGCAGCGGCCTCACTCAATACGAGGGTTGCCAACCATTCCTTAAAATAAGGAATAGCTCCTTATTATATATAAAATATATATAAAAAATTATGTATATATTTGTGTGTGTGTGTGTGTGGTGTAAGGCAAATTATATTTTTCATGCCCACGCCGCCCCGTCCATCCAACCCCCGTCCCTGCCCCCTGTTCCTTATTTCCATTTTAAGATGTTGGCAACCCTACTCAGTACCGTCCATGCAGTGTCTTTGTCCATGTCTGTGTCCAAGTTTGTGTCTCCGTTTGATGGCTGGGAAAGCTGATGCTGGATCGGTTGGGAGAGCTTGGTCTGCTGCGTCCTGTGGTCCCAGGGACCCACGGCCCTGCCTGGAGCTGCGCCCGGGGAGGAAACACCGAGGGTGGTCTGACAGAGGCAGGCAGGCTAAGCTAACTGCTAGCCCATGCAGACTGGCAGTTCCGATAACACCAAGGGTGGTCTGGCGGTGGCCTCACCAAGCGCTGACTGTGTTTTCGGTGTCATCGTGTGGAGTGCGGGGAGGTGTGTCGAAGGTGTCTGGCTGGGAGAGCTGGCGTTGGATCGGCTGAGGGAGCCTGGTCTGCCGGCTGCTGCATCCAGTGGGCCCAGGGACCACGGCCCTCTCTGGAGCTGCGCCCGAGGAGGAAACATCGAGGGCGATCTGACAGGACACGGAAGTGGGGAAGGCTAAGCTAACTGCTAGCTCATGCAGACCGGCAGTTCCAACCAACAGTCAACCTGGCATTCAGTCTCTTGAGCAGTGATGTATTTATTTATTTAGGATATGTTCTGATTTTGATTCTGATTGGATATATGTGTTTTGTGGTTCTTGTAGTTTGGATATGTGTTTTTGTCTTTGTGTTGCACTGCTGTGGGCTGGGGGAAACGATATTTCGTTTCATTTCGTGTGCGCAGGTGCATGGAATGAAATGACAAACAAATGTTCCTGATTCCCTGTGAGTTGACACAGACATCCACTGGGATTATGTCCAGTGGGAAATAACCAAGGGATCACTGGACATCAGAGCTGTTTTGGTAACTGGGATGATTTGCACAGAAGAGCACGAATGATGAGGTTACAGCACATTCCCTTAATTGTTGAGCATGAAGAGGGGGAAAAAATCATTAAAATTGAGGGTTAAAGCTGCAACCCCATCAGTGTTTGTTTTTTTCTTCTTTAATTTACTGATAGTTATGGTGATGTGTGGATAATTGCTGTGGTGTCTGAGCAATCTGAATCACAGAGACCCATTCAAAATAAATCAGATACTCCGGTCTTTCCCTGTCAGCACCTTACCAACCACCAGACAACAGAACATGGTTCAATCTGGATTTAAGGTATTGATTTTGAAGCATCTGTTGACTGAAGGTCTTTTATGCACTTTCCCTGAAATATCTGCTTGCTAGCCACAATAACTTTGCTCCTTTAAACTTGCCACCGCCTGTCTGTTGGGTTTTGCATGCTGAGCACATCCAATTCGATGCTTCCTATAGTTTGGGATATTCAGGGATTAGCTGTTAAATAAGACAGCAGTAGAAAGTGTCAAAAAGGACATTTGTTTGCATTTGCCGGATTCTAACTTTAAAGAGGTAAAGGGACAACTACCATTGCACCAGTTGTTCCAGGAGTTGTGGCTATAATATATTTTCTTTAATAAAATGGAATTGTATGTGATTTATTGTTTGCTACACCAAAATCACTAGCGTTATTTCTCTGAATGTGTGTGTGTGTTTTCACAATTCTATTGTGTTGTGTATCTCTTTTGTTGTACTGTTCATTTTGTACAGTTGTACTCATTGCACTTGAGTCTCAAAACCCAAACCCAATTACTGTATGAGAATATTTCCATTTGTTATATGTGTGTTTCACTCTCTCTCTCTCTCTCTCTCTCTCTCTCTCTCTCTCTCTCTCTCTCTCTCTCTCTCTCTCTCTCTCTCTCTCTCTCTCTCGTATGACATGGTTTTGCTCTGTTCCCCTGCTCTTGCTCATTAGGCCCGGGAGTCAGATATTAATTCTGACCCGGGTGGAAACTCCGTTGCCATTAAGATTGGGTGACAGCTCATTTTATTCAGTGGCCTGGAGAAGACAATAACAGTGATGATTTTCTTTTTTTTCCCCAATCTGTAACCTCATTAACTCACTGGTATAAAGACAATGTGTACTTGTTTGCATTAAGATGTAATTATGCTGATTCATTCACTTGCTCTTTTCATCACGCTCTGTCTCGCTCCGCCTCTTTCCTTCCATCTCTCCTACTTCGTTTCTCTTCTTCTTTTTTTGCCATTTACCATTTTAATTCGATTTCTCCTCTCTACTCAAACATAGATGATGCTGAAGACTCGTGAGTTAAGCCATCTTCAGCCTACTCATTCATGGGTATGTCTGAGTGTTGTGTGAGAAGAGAGGAAAATGCTGGGTAGACAGCAAAAGAAGACCCCCCCCCCCCACACACACACACACACACACACACACCATGCAAACGTTACATACGACTCCTCTCATCATATTTCATCAGGCCTGACAAGGCTACATTCCCCCAGACTTGCATTAGGTTGGAAAGGACAAAAAGGGTGGAAATTTATTCCCCCGCATCTTCACATTTTCAACACCATGACCTTGACACTGTCAGGAATGAGAAAGAGGACAGAGAGTGAGTGAGCGAGCGAGCGAGAATGAGAATTTGACGTTTAGTGAGCAGAAGTTTTAAACATTTGTCTCATCTAGAGTGGGTTTGGTGTAATCGAATGGGCGGTAAGTACACATATACTAGATGTCAGCATCGACCCCTCCTTCCCCAACTAGTTCAGTATAAACAAACCCTCTCAGAAGCCAATTGACTGTTGTATTTTCCACCATGGCGTAAATGAGCGTTTCTTCGCTTCGTTTCCGAGGTCATTCCCATGGGTGCACAGGTCACATGGCAGCAGGTAATCGGGGAGATTGTTTTTTTTAGCTGCGACAGACGAAGAAGAATGTAGTTGACCTTTGCAGAGAAGGGGAGGACACTTTTGAAGAATTCTCATCATATCATTGGTTGGTTGGGAACAGTACCCCTTCCAAGAGGTAATAATAATAATAATATTGTAACGTGCATGGATAACAAGACACGCTGGCCGAGGGCTCGCGAGTCTGACCATTTAGTCGAGCGGTTAGCGATGTCTCCTGCGGTGCGGGCGATACAGGTTCGCTTCCCGGCCGCGGCAGTTCCTGCGATTGCGTTGTCCCCCGAATTCGCTACAATATTAATTAATAAAACTTGATTATGTCATTACGTCATAGTTGTATTTTAGTTTAAAGTTTGCGTTAAAAAGTAAGTTGTCAGATATCATTTACAATAATGAGCACAAGCCCTCACTTGGAGGGGATAAAAGTGTTGGTAAGGACGCTGTAATGTTTACAATAGTAAAATAAAACAAAAGACATCAAATTGTCAAATCAAGTTTTTAAATTACGTTTTAAATTAGTTATGTTTTTTTGTAGTTAAAATTGCCATATTTGATTTTTGAAGTAACAGCTATTCAGTCAGTTAGCGTTCTGTAATTACTCCTGTACGCTATTTTCCATTGGTGCTGGCGTGTCCGTCAACACCCACCAACTGTGTAATAGACCACCGAAGCGTTGTCGTCAGAAGGCGTCTGACTCAAAATCTCAGGAAAATAAAAGTACAATTTGATTTACTACAGAAGAATTCAACCGAGTATTATAAAATCTTGTTTCAGTTTCTTAGAGTAACTAATTTACTAATTTAATTAAGAAGATTTGAGTTTTGTTTTGTTTTGTTTTTTTGTGTTGTTGTTGGTTTTTTGGGGGGGGGGGGAGTAAATAATAGACATTCTGATCCACACTCCAAACCAGCTAGTGGCGGTAATGCACCAATTCGTTGTTTGCCAACCTCCAATAAAAACAAGGAAGAAGAAGAAGACGAAGAAAAATAAGACAATGTGGTGACCCACATCTATATAACGAGAGACATTCACCTAAGAGGACGGTGTACCTTTAAGGGAAGAGGCGAGGGGGTCAGATAATGCACTTCCGCTTCCGGTTGACAGTTCGGTGTCGTTGTCGAATGTATGACATGCTAAGTTGGAGCTAGGAAACTACCTCGACTACGTCTACTCTCACGTCTCCTGTCTCGTTGTTTTCTAACTCCACATTGGTGACCCCGACGTGATCGAACTACTAATACGAGTATGTCTGACAACGAAGACGCCGGGAATAATGCTGCCGCGGTACCCGCTCCCGACGCCGGTGCTAACAACATGGCTATTGCTAACGCTAGCATTTACGCCGCTACTGTGAAGCTACCCGACTTTTGGCAGCGTAATCCACGGCCGTGGTTTCAACATGTGGAAGCCCAGTTCCAGCTGAGAGGGATAACGCAGGATGCAACGCAGTACTTCCACGTAGTGGCGGCGTTAGACGCATCGACAACGGCGCGAGCAATGACGCTGTTGGAAGCTCCGCCAGCTGCTGGCAAGTACGATGCTATAAAGACATGCCTCCTGAAACTATTTGAACTGTCGGAGCTGGAGAAGGCAGACCGTTTACTGTCCCTGAATGGCCTCGGCGACGGCAAACCGTCTGAGTTAATGGAAAAAATGCTGTCTGTGCTGGGATCGGCTGATCCGGCCTTTCTTTTCACACACATTTTTCTGAGGCAACTCCCCGCACCTGTACGCACAGCACTGGCCAGTTCTCCTCTCGCCGCCTCCAAGGACTACCGTTCTCCGGCTGCTGAAGCAGACAGGGTTTTCCTGGCCAACCGGCAACAGTTTGTGCATGCCCTGCTACCCCACCAGACCGCCCCACCACCACCTGTGTACGACTATATGGACACCGCGGCTGCGGTGACAGCCCGCCGCCAACCTGACGACGGGCTCTGTTATTACCATGCCAGGTTTGGGGCAAAAGCAAAACAGTGTCGCAAACCCTGCAGTTACAGGGTTCAGGGAAACGCCAAGACCGGCGCTCGTTAACGGCTATGGGCGCCGGCCGTGACTGCAAGCTGTTGTTCATCAGAGACTCCTTGTCGGGCCGGCGGCTGCTGGTTGACTCTGGCGCTCAACGCAGCATACTACCAGCACAAGCTGTGGACACGATGACCGACGGTCACGGCCCCCAGATGGACGCCGCCAACGGCACGTCCATTCGGACGTACGGTATCAGACATGTGGACGTGTGTTTTGGCGGCTGACGTTTCGGCTGGGACTTTGTGATGGCTGCTGTATCCACCCCGTTCCTAGGTGCGGATTTCCTCTGTGCTTTCAACCTGCTGATGGATGTTAAAAACTGTCGCGTGATTGATGCCGTCTCTTTTGCGTCATACCCCTGCACGCTTGGGGGGGGGGGGGGCTGGAGCGCTGTGCCTCGCTAACACACTCTCCACCGGGGATCCATACCAACGCCTGCTCGCAAATTTCCCCGAGCTCACCACACCCACCTTCTCCTCGGCGGTGGCCAAGCACGGCGTGGAACATCATATCACCACAGTGGGCCCCCCAGTTTACGCCCGGGCCCGACGCCTCGACTCGGCCAAGCTCGCAATAGCCAGGGAGGAGTTTTCGACTATGGAACGCCTCGGCATTGTCCGCCGTTCTGACAGCCCGTGGGCTTCCCCTCTTCACATGGTTACTAAGGCCGACGGGGGTTGGCGCCCGTGCGGGGACTACCGTCGCCTAAACAATGCCACGACCCCCGACCGGTACCCCATACCGCACATACAAGATTTCTCTACCCACCTGGCGGGCTCTGCCATCTATTCCAAAATCGACTTAGTGCGAGGGTATCACCAAGTGCCGGTCCACCCACTGGATGTCCCAAAAACGGCTGTCATCACACCCTTTGGGCTCTTTGAGTGCTTACGTATGCCTTTCGGCCTTAAAGGGGCGGCGCAGACGTTTCAGCGCCTTATGGATTCTGTGCTCCGCGACATGCCATTTTTGTTTGTGTACTCAGACGACATCCTCGTGGCCAGCGCGTCGGCGGAGGAACACATGACGCACCTTAGACAGCTGTTCGACAGGCTCAGCGAACACGGCCTCATCATCAACCCAGCTAAGTGTCAGTTCGGGGAGTCGTCCATCACTTTCCTCGGGCACCACATCACTCCACAGGGGGCCGTTCCCCTCCCTGCCAGGGTTGAGGCTGTCACCATGTTCCCCCACCCCCGCACTGTACAGTCGCTGCAGGAATTCCTGGGCATGGTGAACTTTTATAACCGTTTCCTGCCCCGTGCCGCCCACATCATGCGTCCCCTGTATGAGGCCCTGCGGGGTAAGAAGTCTAAGGACGAGCTGGACTGGTCTTCGGGGATGGACGAGGCTTTTGTGGCCTCCAAGACCGCGCTGGCCAACGCTGCGCTGCTAGCTCACCCGTCGCCTGCCGCCCCCATAGCCCTTACAACGGATGCCTCCGACTACGCCGTGGGGGCCGTGTGTGAGTAGTGGGTGGGGGGGGGGGCTGGCAGCCGTTGGCGTTCTTCAGTAAACAACTCCGTGAGAGCGAGCGCAAATACAGCACCTTTGATGGGGAACTACTGGGTCTCTTCCTCGCAACCAGACACTTTAGGTTCCTATTGGAGGGCCGACAGTTCACCGCTTTCGTGGACCACAAACGGCTGACGTTCTGTATGGCCAAAACCTTAGAACCGTGGTCTGGGCGTCAGCAGCGCCATCTCGCGGCGGTTTCCTAGTTTACCACGGACATACAACACGTGTTGGGCAAGGATAACTTCGTCGCCGACTGCCTTTCACGGGCGGTTGTTAACGCCGTTCACTTGGGACTCGACTACGCCGCTATGGCAGCGGATCAAGCCAAGGACGCGACCGTTCAAGACTACCGGTCGACCCCTACGGCGCTACGGCTGGAGGACGTGACGTTCGACGCGGCCAACACCACCCTCCTCTGTGACATCTCCACCGGTCAACCGCGCCCCCTGGTGCCTACTTCCTGGCGGCGCCGAGTTTTCGACACCGTCCACGGCCTTTCCCACCCGGGAGTGAAGGCCTCGACCAAGCTGGTGAGCGTCGAGTTCGTTTGGCCTGGGCTCCGTAAGGATGTTAGAGCCTGGGCCGGCTCGTGTGTGGCGTGCCAACGCGCCAAGGTGCACCGCCATACCAAGGCCCCTTTGGCGCCGTTTGTGGTTCCAGAGAGGCGGTTTGACCACGTCAATGTTGACCTGGTGGGTCCCCTGCCCCCCTCCCGTGGTTATACGTTCCTCCTAACTATTGTGGACAGGGCCATCAGGTGGCCAGAGGCTATTCCCTTGTCCTCCACGACGGCAGCAGAGGTAGCACGGGCGTTCATCGGCTGCTGGGTGGCCCGTTTTGGCACGCCTGGTGACATCACAAGCGACCGGGGCTCCCAGTTTACCTCGGAGCTCTGGACGGCGGTCGCTGAGCACCTGGGGGTGAAGATCCACCGCACTACGGCGTACAACCCGCAGAGCAACGGACTTTGTGAGCGGTTCCATCGGGACATGAAAGCCGCTCTGCGGGCAAGCCTCACTGGCTGCGACTGGATGGACCGGCTCCCGTGGGCCATGCTCGGCCTGCGTTCGGCCCCGAAGGAAGACCTCCAGACCTCCTCCGCTGAGCTGGTGTATGGCCAGCCCCTGCGGGTTCCGGGGGAGTTTCTTGCGGATGCTACGGCTCCCTGGTCGGCCGCCTCTCACCTCAGTGCGTCCCGGAGCGCTGCCGGTGCCTTCGCTCCCGTTCCGATGTCTCAACACTGCCTTCCCGGGTCCTACGTCCTCAAGGATCTGCCATCGGCGAGGTACGTCTTCATTAGGCATGACAGCCATCGGTCCCCGCTGCAGCCCCCATACGACGGGCCCTTCCGCGTCCTGGAGGCGGGGGATAAGAACTTTGTGGTGGACATGGGGGGGCAGGCCGGAGCGGGTCGCTATAGACCGTCTCAAGCCCGCTCACTTGGACATCGGGGAGCCAATGCAATTGGCCCTACCCCCGCGGCGAGGGCGCCCTCCTAGGCTGGCCCCGGCACCTGCCTCTGTTCCTGCTTCGGCCCTGCCTATGGCCCGGGTTTCGGCCCCATCTGTTTCCCCTCCTGTGAAGCGCAGCCGTTATGGCCCCAGGGTCCGCCACCCGACTCGTCACCTGTTTTCCCCGTGACTTTGCACTATGTCATTGACTGTTCTGTTGTAGAGTCTATTTTTATGTTCATGACTTGCACTTTTGCTGTTTTGCATTGTTTTGTGTAGGTGAATTCTGGGGGGGGGGCTGTGTGGTGACCCACATCTATATAACGAGAGACATTTACTTAAGAGGACGGTGTACCTTTAAGGGTAGAGGCGAGGGGTCAGATAATGCACTTCCGCTTCCGGTTGACAGTTCGGTGTCGTTGTCAAATGTATGACATGCTAAGTTGGAGCTAGTAAACTACCTCGACTACGTCTTGTAATGAATGAAAGGTCACGTGTTTAACTTGACCTACTCACGGGTGTACGTGCAGTGCGTGTGACGTATACAGGAAGTTAGAAGCGCATGTTATGAAGGTTGTATGTCGGATGAACGCTAGTAAAAGCTACACAGTTAAGAACCTACGAAGTCGGCTCGTTCTTGAATTGTTCTTATGTCAGTAAGACAAGGCGTCTACGGACATTACATGGTGTCAGAATAGTCTGTGTATCGGAACACGAGCGGTCATGCCGAAGTTTAATCCGCCGAGTGAATTCAAGTTTGACTGCCCCGTTGAATGGCCGGAGTGGAGACAACGGTTTTCGCGCTTCAGGCTCGCGACAAAGCTGGATAAAGACGACGGGGAGATTCAAGTGAGTTCGCTGATTTATGCAATGGGCAGCGAGGCTGAAAAGATATTCAGCTCGTTTGACTTCGCGGCGGAGGGTGATAAAGTGGACTATGATATCGTACTGAAAAAGTTCGACGGCTACTTTATTCCCCGCCGTAACATCATCCATGAGAGGGCGGGCTTCTATCAACGTAGCCAGCAGCCAGGAGAGACAGCGGAGATGTACATCCGGACATTGTACGAGCTGTCTGAACACTGTGAGTTTGGGGACAAGAGGGATGAACATATCAGAGATCGTCTGGTAGTGGGCATAAAAGATAAGGTGCTCTCCCGTCAGTTCCAGCTCACAGCGGACCTTACTCTGGTGAAAGTCATTGAACAAGTGCGCCAGGCGGAGGCAATAACAAAGCAGCTCAGCCTCCAAGCTAACCAACCAGAGGCCCAGCTGGCTAACGTCAATGTTGTCCGATGGCGGGACGAACGCCAAAACAAAAAGGGCGGACAGCGTCATGGTGGCGGCAGTCCGGCAACCAACAAAGTAGATGAATGCGGGAGGTGCGGCAAGACGCAGCACACCGATGAGCGGAAGTGTCCTGCAACGAACAGTAAGTGCAACAAGTGTCATAAAAAGGGACATTGGGAGCGTGTATGTCACTCTAAAGCGGTGAGAGAAGTCACTGAAGAGGTTAAACAGCTGTACTTTCTGGGAGAAGTTGGCAAAGAGAGCAGTCAGGAAGATTGGACTGTTAGTTTAACAATAAGTGATGTACCAATAACCTTTAAAATTGACACGGGGGCTGACGCTACTGTTATCAACCAAGGGACATTTAAAAAGCTGAAGCCAAACATAAAACTGGGACCTCCTGACACATGCTTCATAAGCCCAGGTGGAAACATCAGCTGCATAGGACAGTTTCAAGCCACAACCAACTACAAGGAGAAACAATACTCCTTTCCAGTGTATGTGATCAAGGGGAGAGGCAGCTGTCTGCTGAGTCGTCCAGAGGCAGTGGAGATGGGTCTAGTGAAGCGGATGAATGAGGTCAGTGGAGTTTTCGGTTCAAGTGGACTGCTGAAAACAGACCCAGTGAAAATAGCTCTGGTGGAGGGTGCCCAGCCATACGCGGTGCATACAGCCAGACGGATACCGCTGCCACTTGTACCACTGGTTAAGAAAGAACTGCAGCGCATGGAAAATGAGGGCATTATTGAAAAAGTGACTCAGCCCACAGAATGGTGCGCCGCTATGGTGCCGGTGCTGAAACCGAACAAGAAAGAGGTTCGCTGCTGCGCTGACCTCAGGAGGCTGAATCGAGCGGTGAAACGTGAGAAATACGTGCTGCCCACTATGGAGGAAATAATGCCAAGGCTCGCAGGGTCAAAGTTCTTCACAACGTTGGATGCAGCAAGTGGGTTTTACCAGATCCCCTTGCATGAAGACAGCAGGGGGCTCACCACTTTCATCACCCCATTTGGGAGGTATGCTTTCTGCCGCCTTCCATTTGGTATAACGAGTGCTCCAGAGATTTTCCAGAGAAAGATGGCGGAAACTCTGACCGGGCTAGAGGGCACAGAGGTGTACATGGATGACATCCTTATACATGGAGAGACTGAGGAAATCCATGACCGGCGCCTAGCAGAGGCGCTGGGGGTCATTGAAACAGCAGGTCTCAAACTGAACCAAGCGAAATGCAAGTTCAAACAGAAACAAGTCCGCTTCCTTGATCATATCATCAACGAGGCAGGCATCAGACCTGACCCGGACAAAGTGGCCGGAATAGAGAACTTTCCTCAGCCCCAGAACGTGACGGAGCTCAAGAGGTTCCTCGGGATGGTGAACTATTTGGCAAAATACGTCCCAGAGCTGTCCACTGTAGGTCAGCCGCTTTATGGACTGCTTAAAGCAACGACAGAGTGGCTGTGGGGACCTGCACAGAACACAGCATTCCAAGACCTTAAAGCAGCACTCGCCACCGCCCCGGTACTCACCTTTTACGACGTCACTAAGGCTACGGTGGTGTCAGCAGATGCCAGCAGCTACGGGCTGGGAGGCGTTCTGCTCCAGCAGCACGGGGAACACTGGAAGCCCGTGGCCTACTGCTCCCGACGGCTGAGTGACGCAGAGACAAGGTACGCACAGATCGAGAAAGAGTGCTTAGCCAGCGTCTGGGCATGTGAAAGGTTCGAGAAGTACTTGTTTGGGCTTGACAATTTCAGACTTGTCACCGATCATAAACCACTAGTGCCTCTCATGAACAGCAAAGACTTGGATAATGTGCCCATTAGGTGCCAGAGACTGTTAATGAGGCTGATGCGTTTCAATGCAGTGGCTGAATACGCACCAGGCAAAACTTTAGCTGTGGCTGATGCACTCTCCAGAGGCCCAGAGCAGCGCTACGGAGATGGTGCTTCTCATGATGATGTTGCAGCGCACATTGATGCCATCGTGTGCCAGGTGCCTGCCACACCTCAAAGGATGCAGGAGATAAAACAGAGCACGGATGGGGATCTGCAGCTCCAGACAGTGTTGGGCTTCATCAGACACGGCTGGCCTGAGTATGTCGATAAAGTGCCGGAGACAGTCAGAGACTTTTATCAGGTGAGAGGGGAGTTATCTGAGGTAGATGGTTTAGTCATCAGAGGCAGTCGTATCGTCATTCCCACAGAGATGAGGGAGGTGATCTTAGACAGAATACACGACGGGCACCAGGGGATAGTTAAGTGCAGAGAGAGAGCTAGCCAGTCAGTGTGGTGGCCCAAAATGACAGAGCACATTACAACAAAGATACAGCAATGTCAATTCTGCAGAGAACACAAGAACACACAGAGAAAAGAGCCTTTAATGTCAAGTGAGCTCCCATCCAGACCATGGCAGAAAGTTGGCATAGACCTGTGTGAGTACAAAAAGCAAAACTACTTGATAGTGTCTGACTATTATTCCAGGTTTTTGGAGATTCTAAATCTACCAACAACTACTAGCAGTCAGGTTGTAGCTAGGCTGAAGGCTACATTTGCACGTTTTGGTATCCCTGAAATTGTAGTTAGTGATAATGGGCCACAGCTAGTTTCAGAAGAGATGAGGAGGTTCAGTGAGGATTATGATTTCATCCATGTGACTTCAAGCCCACACTACCCCCAGAGTAATGGACAGGCAGAGAGGGCTGTTCAGATAGCCAAAAGCATATTAAGGCAGGAAGACCCTCTCCTCGCCCTGTTGACATACAGAGCTACACCCTCTTCTTCCACTGGAGCCAGTCCAGCGGAATTGCTCATGGGTAGGAGACTCAGAACCACCTTACCCACATTGCAGCATAACCTGAAACCGGCCTGGCCTAAAGAGGAACTGATCAAAACCGCTGACGCCGCAGCCAAATCGAGGCAGGCTTTCTACTACAACCGCAGGAACGGCGTGCGGACACTGCGCCCACTGAACTCGGGTGACGCAGTACTCACCAAACCTGATGGACAGAAAACATGGACAATGCCAGCAGTTGTTCACAGTCAGAGCTCCACTCCCAGATCCTACATAGTGGAGACAGCTCAAGGTGAACATTACAGAAGGAACAGGCGCCACCTGTTGGCCACACCTAAAACACTCACCTTTGTCAGCAGGGATCCTGACCATGTCACTCCAGGGGAGAGTGGAAACACGGATGAGTCCCGAGCAGCAGAAATGCCAACTTCCACACCATATGTTACTCGCTCTGGCAGGGTGAGCAAGCCTGCAATCCGGCTGGATTTGTGAGGCGTATGGACTTGTGTACTGTGGGAGATTTTTTATTTTTTTGTGAAAAGGGGGGGTGATATACAGGTTAAAATTGTTGGCAGTAAATGTTCAGAGAAATGTTTAGAAAATAATCTTAGAGGGGGAGATGTAATGAATGAAAGGTCACGTGTTTAACTTGACCTACTCACGGGTGTACGTGCAGTGCGTGTGACGTATACAGGAAGTTAGAAGCTCATGTTATGAAGGTTGTATGTCGGATGAACGCTAGTAAAAGCTACACAGTTAAGAACCTACGAAGTCGGCTCGTTCTTGAATTGTTCTTATGTCAGTAAGACAAGGCGTCTACGGACATTACACGTCTACTCTCACGTCTCCTGTCTCGTTGTTTTCTAACTCCACAACGATGATGAAGAGGAAGATTTTTCTTTTTTTATTAGTCTTCAAATATACAAACACATCAGCAAGGCCGGTATACTCTATAACAACGGAGTAGGCTAAGAACAGTACATCAAACACGTCAAAGACAATGAGAACAAAACAAGGAAACAAATAGTCAATTAAAAAGAGATTAAAAATGTAAATAAAATAGGAAGAATAGGGGGAAGTGGACGAAAGGGAAGAGGAAGAGGAGGAAGGATAAAAAAGCGGAGGAGGAGTTGTCGTCTCAGGGCTTCGAGATTACTTCCGGTTCCGTTAGGACTTCCGGTTTCTTTTTACAAGTAACGTCGGCCTTTGAATAGGTGAAATTGTAACGAATTCCCCTAATACTGAACATCACAGAAGGTAAGACAATACCGTGGCAATTCCTTATATGTGTTGTCAACTTAATCTAATTTAAAACAAATGTTTACTTGAAGCAGCCAGTGTGCGTCGCAAAGCCGCAGTTTCTCTCACTGCTAACCACGACCGCCATTTCGCTACTAGAACGCACACCGCAGGTCATGGAAATGCTAAGCTAGTTAATCGTAGCCGTTTTTGTACATTTTTTCATTACACATTCAAAACTGGTTCACACCTACCGTAACTAAAACAAAAATCTATATGAGATCCAAATGTATTTGCTAAATGGTCAGTGTTGACGTCGGTCGTAATTCGAGACAATAATTTGTTATACCTTTTAATTTTCCTATTAGAAAGCATTGGGCGCTAAAGCTAAACATGGTCTCACATTCAATCAGGTTGAATTAAATGTTGGATATGGATTGACATATTGCTCAATATTATCATGTCCCATGACATTGCTGATCAGTCTTTCTTTAAAGTGCACACTACCGCTGGATTATTTTTGCAACAAAGTCTACGGCCGTCCGAAATTGTGGCCCGCTCATGAACGCTTTCTGTGTATGCAGGATCACTTTTGTTTTGAATGGAAGTCTGGGATTTGTGTTGTGAAAACTTACTATTGAAGAAAGTGATTGAAAAATCATCACGTTTTCACTTTCTTAAGCTCCTCAGGCGAGGGCATAGCCAAAAGACAAATCCAGCTTTTTGCAGAAGCAAACCAAAACACACGTTTGAACTTTCCTCCTTCATACAGTTTATTTAACTTCTAAGACTTTAAATCTAACTGGTGTTTGGAGTTCCTAATCTTGGGATGTGTTCCCGTTCTAAGGAAGGTAATGGGTATTATGTCACTTCAAAGTGAGAAAATTCTCAACACAGAGTCAAATGGAGCTACTATTCTAGAATGAATAATTTCATATTCCAAAGTTGGAATGAACAGATGTGCTAATCTCTAAGTCCACCATTGGGAGAGTTTCTAGGTTCAGTGCTACTTGAAAGCTATTCACAGATTCTAATATGATTTATGCATACAAGCCAAGGATTCATTAGTACTTACTGAGAAGATGAAACTCAAAACACAAGACTTAAGAGCACATTTTTTCAAAACAAACTTATCCACCATTGTTAAGGGGAATTTATTTATTTATTTATTTATTTATTTATTTATTTTTAATCCTACTTTCTGAAACAAAGTGACTAATGTACACGCGACAGGATTTTCTCTGAACAATTTAAGCAACAACTCAAGGCTGATGAGTATTGGAGTCTTATGGACTGAAACAGTCTTGCACCAAAGATGGTCTATGTTTAGCAGATAAATCATTCAGTGGTTGAAAGACAAACAAAACAAATGTTGGCGTTAATCCTCAAATTCCTGCAATTTGTCACACAGAAATTGCATACTGTAAGCATAGCTGCAGCTCTCTGCCTTCAGTACTGCCCTACATATGACCAGTACCGCAGAAGCCACCTAATACATACCTGAAAGTTAATTTATTTTCTTTTGCTTTTTAGGACAGATTTTGGCTACTGTTGTCAACTGTCTTTTTGGTTCATGTTGTTTGGTCCAAGTAAAGCTTAGATATTTTAAGTGTGCAACAGTGCACAATATCTTTCCATGAACCTTAGTACACAGAGAGTAGAATGGGGTTTGTAATTTTTATTTTGTCCTTGCTGCACTTAGCAGTGATGTTTTAGGTACCCAAAATAGTGGCCAAGAGAGAGCTCTCTGCCTCTTCCCCCTTTTGGCATTGCACTGCCATGCACTCTATAGTAGGTCATTGTAGGTCAGGGGGAAAAAGAGTGAGGTGAGCTGACAAGCATTGACAGAAGCGGTGCTCTCACGGTTTCTAATTTTTTAAGTCCTCCTCTTTCCCGTATATCTAGGGGGCTAATACCACCTCTGCAGTAGATAAAGCTGATTACACACCATCTCCAAATGGAATTAGGTAATTTGCCTGTCTTGGTTCACAGTAATCTCCACCGCTAACCTTGCTTCAATCAAAGTCTGGTTTGATGTTCCATCTTGCTGTCCAACCTGGTGCCTCGGAAAAAGGTTCAGAATATTTTCAGTGCAAGGTATGGTAATTAAAATACCAAGTCAGTGTGAATTGCCATTCATCGTTACACTCCCTTAATACTGCAGGTGGTAAAAGAGAAAATGGTTAACTTGTCATACTTACCTCGCCATAATCTATGATGTAGAGGATTTACCGCTGTATTCGGTAGTGTTAAGCGCCCCTGTTGTGTACAGGCTGAGTGAAGGCAGATTTCATTGTAGTTGTGAATAAGATTGGATTACCAGCTTAAGTCTATTTTTTTTTCTCTTCTGTCATTGTATTAGTCTCAGGACTACCATTGCAATAAATGCAATAATGCATTGCTTTCCTCAAAACAATGAGATTTGTCTTTTTCTCTAGACAATTGTCCAAAGTCATTGCTTTTCAGAAAAAGTAACATGATACACAAGCAAGTTATTTGAAAGGGCTTTTTTCCCCCTTCTTAATCTATTGATGATCTTTCAATCAACTGGAGTCCAGTATTGAAAACTGAATGCAATCTACAGCAACATTTTTTGGGACTATGATGTGAAATCATATAATGAGATCTTTTTGCTCTCTAGTCAAGCAGATGCTATCATACGACAGTATCAGTATGTGGCACATATACATTACACAGCCAGGGCCAAGAATGATACAGAGTGATGACATGTCCCTGATAGTTATCAGAATGTGCCCTGCTGCTATCTCTTTCCGAATGATGTGGTTTTTGAGATAAGATATTCATATGAGCTCCTGCGAAACTGTAGCATATAATCAGTGTAATAAAAATATCTTAGCTTTGTTTCTCTAGGCTTCTAAAAGATGATAAAATATGAGCATAATGACTGTGTATGCCCATGTCTATTAGAAGCATGACCCCTTACAAAATGCCTATCAACAGAATAAATGCTGTATTTCTAAGAACAACCAGTAATCTGCTGGTCTTGCTTGTATAACTATCAATTTTCCTCAGAAACATTCTTCACCCACCCCAAAACCTGCAAGCCTTTTAGCATTATGGCAAACATGTAATTTTTCTTCCTCCAGCAATGGGTCGTGGTTCTCTATTTCACAGGTGATACAAAATGAACTCACATCGATCCCCCCCCCCCCCCCCCCTCACTTACAGCAGATGAGGCAGTCCATTTGATTTGAGGAACATAGCCGTGCAAAAGGATTTGACAAACTAGCCCTTAGCGAGAATCAAAAGAAGAGACTGGGGGGTCTTGCAGGCTGCATCTGCTTCTTTTGCCAGCCCTGCACAGGAGTATCTGGAAGGTGATTGGGGGTTTGCTGGAGGATTCTCTTTTTAGACACCCAGGAAATGGAAATGCAGCCAATGCCAATGGTCTTTGAAGTAGAATGAGCTTCTACTTTCGGTGTTGAACGTTTATGACTCTAGTTTGCTATTCACAGCAGCCACAGCTGATGTCTTTCCCAATGGCCATTAGGGCTAGTCATAGGAAATGTCAGGCTGCCATGAATCGAAAGGCCATGGCCATCCAACCTCAATGAAACAATTACTCCGCCAACTCTAGCATGATCTCACAAGCAGGACATGGAATTATACCATGTGAACCATTATAATACCTGTGAAGTAATTACAAGCTGAGCATTTTAAAGAAATTAATTGGCAGTACGTGGAGTAGACTCCATTACTTTAGTCGTAAAAAAGAAATGGGGGGAACAAGTATGAACACACTACAAGGTCATTACAGTCTACAGTGATGGAAAGAATGACACCATAAATGGCTGAGCTGAGCCAGCAGTCTATTGCCTCATTTCCATGTTGTAAATAATAATCAGAATGATTGTCAGTTTTCACATCCCAGGAACTTGATTTTGGGTAATAATGTCAATAAATGTATATGCGGTGGTATGACAACTTAGCAATGGCAAAAAAAACCCAGCCCTAACAGTGGCCTTAAACAGTATTCACACTTTATAGTAATCACATCAAAGGATAATGCACTGCTGATATATAAGTGAAGTTCATATAACAGTTTCATAGGTGATTGAAGGCTAACACATAAGGCTGTGACGCCCTTCACACGTCCTACTGTCACAGATTTCGCCTTTGAAACTGGCATCTGCAGAGCTAAGCCTCACGCTGTGGTGGATCATTTGTTATCATTTCTGGGGCTACGTTGGACGTATCGAATGGTACCTCAGCACTGTGGGAGGCATGGATATCAGTCACTGATAGACTTGGAAGGTAAGCGAAGGACTGGAGTCAGTATCTGCTTATTTATTTATCTATTCTTTTTTACATGTTTCACTGTTCCCAGTAGCGTTGTGTTTAACAGCTGCTTAAGTCAGGGCAGTGAAAAAAAAAAACACCTGGTGATAAATGATGAGAGTGTTATTGCCAAAAGTTAATTGGCTATATAGAGACAAAGCAATTGCTTTGAAATGCGAAACACCTCCCCTCTTGTTGAAATGTAATTATGAACTTGTGTCGTAGACAACGGGTCACGATGCACTTAGAGCATCGCTGAATCCAAACATGTTCACCGGGCTGGAGGATAAACACTTATTCTAACGCTAAGTGAAGGAAATGCTATTAAGTTCCTTGATCTACACATCAAGTGATAAACATGGTTAGATGGAAACCGTACCACCTAATTTGTTCTGATGTGCCTGTGATGTCACAATTGTGCTCGTCTAAGAGGAAGAGGTGATTCCACCCGGCTTGGAAAACACTTTGATTAATCATGTCATGTTGTTTACTGCAGTCACACTTTGATAATGAAATGGAAGTTATTTTTAAGCATGAACCAGAGCAGTGGGTTAGCACAGCACAGATGAGTACAGCTTAAAGGGTGTATGGAAAAACATTGTGCTCCTGTGTCAGTAATGTTTTTTGGCAGTTATTTGAAGAAAAGCAAAGAACAGGATTAACTGCAGTGTATGCTCATTCATTTTTAACACGGGATCACGGCACCATGTGTAATGAAAGCATGAAGCTTTTTCGTGTGAAAAATGTTTTGGAACATTTTATCGGATCACAGCACAAATCTCAAAATTGCATGGGTGAATGTAAAATGACGTGTTTACGTAAAGTGATGTATCACGTCGAAATTAAAAATGTCCTTTGAATATGCCGAACATGGACTTTTCTTCACGCTTGGTCAATGCTAGGCAAACATTAGCCTTAGCACTGGGATCTCTTTTCATAACAGCAAAAGCCATGGTGTTTTAACATAGCTTTAGATCATGTTTGCATTTAGTATTCAGTCTTGGATGCTTACTCACAGGGTAAAGGTCAAAGAACCAAGTTTTCAGTGAAATGTATTCCTTTAGGGGCGGCACGGTGACGCAGTGGTTAGCGCGGTCGTCTCACAGTAAGAACGTCCTGGGTTCGAGCCTCGGGTTAGTCCAATGTTTGGGATCATCCTGGGGCGTCTTCTGTGTGGAATTTGCATGTTCTCCCCATGTCTGTGTGGGTTTCCTCTGGGTGCTCATGTTTCCTCCTACAGTCCAAAGACATGTAGGTCAGGTGAATCGGCCGTACCAGATTGTCCCTAGTTTTGTGTGTGTGTGTGTGCGTGCGCGTGTGTGTGCGCCCTGTGATGGTCTGGCAGCCTGTCCAGGGTGTCTCCCCACCTGTCGCCCAATGACTGCTGGGATAGGCTCCAGCATCCCCGCGACCCTGAGAGCAGGATAAGCAGTTTAGATAATGGATGGATGGATAGATATTCCTTTAGGGTTTTTTTGTTTTTGTTTTTTGCCCCAATGAAAAAAATAAAAATCCCAATATCCATCAACACTTTTAACAGTTGTGCTTATTTGAAAAGTTTTATTAGTATATAGAGTTCGTATGCAAGGTATGATTTTATATTTAAATATTTGCTGAACTTTTCTCCAGATGAGTCATCTTAAAGTTGTCTGTTGTCTGTCAATTCTAACAACATAAAAGTGGTGGGCACAAAGCACATTTGCCAACATCTGCCATTTTCAAATGGATAAATGGATGGATGGAGTGCATCAGTAGATGCTGTTCTCTATGATCACTGCATAGTTTGCTTGAGACTGCAAGCCAAGTCTTGGTGGGGTGTCATCAAAAACAAAAACAGCTCAGCTAGCCTGACGTGCTAGACGGTGAAGAAGTTTTGTGTGTGTTTGTGTGATATTTACTTTGTTTCAGTCAGTATCGATCCACAACCACCATTGATATGCACTGTTCATACTGCAGTTTAGACAAGCAAAAATTGCAGATACATGTGGCGTCTTTTGAGACTGGGATGCTAGCAGTGATGTTCTGTGGAAGCTCTAGCTGGATGAATCGTCATTCCCTCTCCAATGTCCCTCCAGATATTGTTAGAAAATGAGCCAGGGTCAGGTGAGAGTCAGATGATAATACAGACAATGGAGAGGTTCAGCATGTAGAAAGCAGAACTGAGTTAAGTCATCCATAAGTCTCCTCCGTGAGTGAAATACTGAACATGTGAATAATGTACTGTAGAGTCTCGCTGAACACAGATATGACCTATCTGTGATGTTTCATCTTTAGTTTATTGAACCATGCACACAAAGATACCACCTCATTTTTCTTACTTACGTGATGTTTAGGTTATCTTAAGCAAGTAGATTCTACTATTATTAATAATGTTAGATGCTCTTGTTTTTCTGCCACGGCAAAATGCTGCATTATTGTCAATATGTCTTCATATTGCACATCCCAACAAGAGTCCATGAATGTGCAGACTTACTTGGCTGTCAGTAAATTTGAGCTCTCAAAGGAATATCAGTATTATTGCTGTAAAAAGTAACTTTGCAAAGCAGGCCATTGGCTTAGACTGCTTTTATTTGTCATTGCCTTATATGCATGTCTCATACATACAACAGAGCGAAATTATGTTTCACTAGGACATCAGTGCCACCTAAAAAAATCACACACATTAAATGTTAAAAAACAAAAAGTTAATTAAAAACAAGAATTACTTCACAGACCTAAACATCACAAGCACACCTGACACAGACCGTGAGTAAGAAGATCAAAAAGTCATTTTATGGTGGTCTAAGTCTTCAGGCTGTTGGGGAACCTCACAGCCTGAAGAATGTAACTGTTGCATAGTCAGGTGGAGGCATCACGGATGCGCCAGTACCTCCTGCCAGAGGGTAGGAGAGTGAAGTGGATGTGGGGAGGATGAAGTAGATGTGGAGAGGGTGAAGTCGATGTGGGGCCCGGGTGGGTGGGGCCCTTCACGATGCTAAGAGCCTTCCGGGTGCACGATGCATCACATAGATGGCCTGGATGGATGGGAGAGCAGTTCCTGTGATCTTTCCAGCTGTCTTCACTATCCACTGTAGATGCCATTACTCACAGACTACAACCAGGTTGAATTTATGTGTGGAACAAAAAAAGGGGGAAAAAATCATATGTAACCGTCAAGCTTTGGTATAGCCATGTAGGAATTATATTCCCTTCGCGGACAGCAAAGACCACAAAAACCGGATTATAAAACGAAGCTTCTTTATATGAAAATGGTTGCAGACATACATTTGATAAAGCTAATGGTCACGTTTTTCTTGCTAATCTCTGAGCGCACTGCTCTTGCACGAGTCTCGACTGTCAACCAAATCAACTTCCTGTTTCCTTGTCGCTAAGCCTGCTGGGAGTTTGAGTTTTACATTACGAAATACAGTAGGCTTTTCTAATATGAACTGTGCGATCTGAACATTCGATCTATTCTTTTTAACATCACAAATAATATTTCTGTAATCATGTATCACATAGTAATCAATCATATCTCTAATCATGTATTCAATAGAATAATCAATCAATCAAATAAACTATAATTCACTTGTTTTCATGAACTAATTATTGAACTACTATTCAACTCAAGCATGTGACCAAATAAGTCACAACAAGCCATAAAGGGAATGTTGGTGCTGAAATCCAAAGAAGACAGATGTATATATACAAAAATATATATTGGTTTTCCCCGTTGTTATTGATTTTGCTGTTGGGACTGGATTACCGCTAATCTTATCCAAATTACTGGTTGATGGAGTCGGCTCAGGTTGCCGCTGAAAGTTCATCCTGTAACTAGAGAGATGCAGGCTCAGCTCCACCACTTAACCATCAATGACAGGCCTTTAGGGGGGCTCAGCCCCTAGGAGAATGTGACATGCCTTGCAAAATTGTTTAACCCCCCGGTTTGATCACTAATTTCATTGGATAACAATTAATATATTAATATTCTTCTATGCATGATTTTTTAATTTACAACAGTACTTTTAATGAACAACCATTAAGTAACGAGTTTTACGCCACAAAACATTTTTTTAAGAAAATGAAAAATGGAATATGCCTTTGCAGAAGTATTCAACCCCTTTCTCTTTGGCAGACTGCAATTCAATTAGATATACAGTGGCTTGCAAAAGTATTCATACCCCTTGAACTTTTCCACATTTTGTCACGTTACGACCACAAACATAAATATTTTTTATTGGAATTTTATGTGAATGACCAACACAAAGTGGCACACAATTGTGAAGTACAAAGAAAATTATACATGATTTAAAAAAAATTTTACAAATAAAAAACTGAAAAGTGCGGTGTGCAAAAGTATTCAGCTGTGGTGGACACGTATTGGGGACAGAATTCAACCCAGGAACTAAGGGTTAAGTCATGGTTGCCCTGGCAGGTTAACGCAGGGTTAAGTTATGGTTGTCCAGCCAGTTTTCTGGTTATTCTTGCCACCTCCGCTCAGTCGAGCTGTGGGTTTTGTTTGTCTCGCTGATAGACCGTGGATTAAAGAAAGTTGCCTACACGGCTAAAGTGTGAACCTACGGTCTTCTCCGTTACTTCGGCTCTACACTAGTGACCAACGAGCCTCCTTGCTGGACGGGGTCAGAGCTTTCACACCCGTCCCTACCGCCCAACACGGCGCTCCGGTGTCCCAGGTGCCCCCAGGTCTGCAGTCAGCGGACTACGTGTTCATCCGTCACGACGCACACCGCCCCCCTCTGCAACCCCCTTATGACGGCCCCTTCCGCGTCCTGGAACGGGGAACTAAGCACCTGGTGGTGGATTTTGGGGGCACGGCCGAGCATGTTTCAGTGGACCGAGTTAAACCCGCACACCTGGACTTGACGCAGCCGTTGGAGTTAGCCCAACCTCCTCGTCGCGGTCGTCCCCCGGCTCCGCCTCCTCCCCCCGTGGAGGCCCGAGCTGCCTCTTCTGCTCCTCAGGCCGACCTCCACAGGCCCGCGTCAATGCCTCCCACAGACACTCCGGCCCCTGTTATCCGGAGCCGCCGCAGACGGCCTGTCGTCCACCCGCGCCTGCCTGACTTCGATTACTAGGGCGAATTCTGGGGGGGCTCATGTGGTGGACACGTATTGGGGACAGAATTCAACCCAGGAACCAAGGGTTAAGTCATGGTTGCCCTGGCAGGTTAACGCAGGGTTAAGTTATGGTTGTCCAGCCAGTTTTCTGGTTATTCTTGCCACCTCCGCTCAGTCGAGCTGTGGGTTTTGTTTGTCTCGCTGATAGACCGTGGATTAAAGAAAGTTGCCTACACGGCTAAAGTGTGAACCTACGGTCTTCTCCGTTACTTCGGCTCTACACAGCCCCCTTTTCTCTGAGTGCAACCAATTGCCTTCAGAAGTTGCCTGATGATTGCTGAATGATCGAATGTTGACCTAATGACTAAATAGAGTCAACCTGTGTGTAATCTAATCTCAGTACAAATACAGCTGTTCTGTGACGGCCTCAGAGGTTTGTTAAGAGAATATTGGGGAGCAAACAGCATCATGAAGTCCAAGGAACACACCAGACAGGTCAGGGATAAAGTTGTGGAGAAGTTTAAAGCAGGGTTAGGCTATAAAAAGATTTCCCAAGCTTTGAACATCTCACGGAGCACTGTTCAATCCATCATCCGGAAATGGAAAGAGAATGGCACAACTGCAAACCTACCAAGACACGGCCGTCCACCTAAACTTACAGGCCAAACAAGGAGAGCACTGATCAGAGATGCAGCCAAGAGGCCCATGGTGACTCTGGACGAACTGCAGAGATCCACAGCTCAAGTGGGGGAATCTGTCCACAGGACAACTATTGGTCGTGCACTGCACAAATCTGGCCTTTATGGAAGAGTGGCAAGAAGAAAGCCATTGTTAAAAGAAAACCATAAGAAGTCCTGTTTGCAGTTTGCCAGAAGCCATGTGGGGGACACAGCAAACATGTGGAAGAAGGTGCTCTGGTCAGATGAGACCAAAATTGAACTTTTTGGCCTAAATGCAAAATGCTATGTGTGGCAGAAAACTAACACTGCACATCACTCTGAACACACCATCCCCACTGTCAAACATGGTGGTGGCAGCATCATGCTCTGGGGGTGCTTCTCTTCAGCAGGGACAGGGAAGATGGTCAGAGTTGATGGGAAGATGGATGGAGCCAAATACAGGGCAATCTTAGGAAGAAAACATGTTGGAGTCTGCAAAAGACTTGAGACTGGGGCGGAGGTTCACCTTCCAGCAGGACAATGACCCTAAACATAAAGCCAGGGCTACAATGGAATGGTTTAAAACAAAACATATTCATGTGTTAGAATGTCCCAGTCAAAGTCCAGACCTAAATTCAATTGAGAATCTGTGGCAAGATCTGAAAACGGCCGTTCACAAACGCTCTCCATCTAATCTGACTGAGCTTGAGCTGTTTTGCAAAGAAGAATGGGCCAAAATGTCAGTCTCTAGATGTGCAAAGCTGGTAGAGACATACCCCAAAAGACTTGCAGCTGTAATTGCAGCAAAAGGCGGTTCCACAAAGTATTGACTCAGGGGGCTGAATACTTTTGCACACCGCACTTTTCAGTTTTTTATTTACAAAAAAAAAATTAAAATCATGTATAATTTTCTTTGTACTTCACAATTGTGTGCCACTTTGTGTTGGTCTTTCACATAAAATTCCAATAAAATATATTTATGTTTGTGGTCGAAACGTGACAAAATGTGGAAAAGTTCAAGGGGTATGAATACTTTTGCAAGCCACTGTATAATGTTACCTTTAAGGTTAATTTATTCTTCCTTTACATTCAAAAATAAATATGTCCATTTTAAACGACGTAACCGTCCCCACCCACATACTTCCATGCGTCCTTTACTTTGGCATGGATGCTAAGCAATACATCCCCTAGAAAGCAGTTCAGAGTCAAAAGTTTCTGACAATGACAAACATAAGAGATGATGGAGGAGGTCGTTGTTTGTCCCTGTGCCCGGGCGAGGTAACGTCAAAGATAGTATGTTCAACATTTCTCACCAACTCGCACAACCTCTTCTCAAAGAGTTCTGCCATTTTTAAAACGTCTTCGTCATGTCTCGCTTAAAACTATTGGCTACACTGCCCCCATGATTTCCAGTGGTACTGCTTCAGTTTGTCCGTAACCGTGAACTTATAATAATAGTTCAACATGAGCAATAACAGATTTCAATATAATGCACCTGTTTTAGAGAGGACCCACAGTCGGTTAAGGAAACCTGAGGCAAAGACTCAATCATAATGACCATAACTTTCCAAAGTAAAAGATACATTTATAGCAAAGCAGATATGAGGAAAATTGTACAAAACATTGTTTCAGTCTCCACATGGGGACAGTCCATATCATCATGCAATGAAAGAAGAATCAGACAGCTCACTAAAATTACATTGACACATTGCCAAACACATCGAATCAGATGCATTGTAATAATGCTGATTTGACCCAGTGTTCTTTGCCAGAACATTCAGCAATTTTATTTGCTAACGTTTAAACTTGTGTTTTTCTGCACCATGAAATCTTAAATTCTCTACCTAGCTACATCTTGCGAGCGCAGTTTGAAACTACGGGTGGGATGGGTAGGAAGTGTAGAACAGTGCTGATTTTCAATTTACAAGCATTTACGCCCTCAGGCTAGTTCACAAAGGTAGGGTTGCCTACTTCCTGAAATTGAAATAAGGAACGCTGGCGGGGGGACTATATGACCTTAGAACGAGGAGCTCCGACAACTGGGGACCTATAACAAATATTTGATTATGGCATAGTGATAATTTTGTCCAAAACGGCAGGTCTTGCTCTTAACACCTGCATTACCCCTCAGTAGAATCAGAATCAGAATAAGAATCATCTTTACTGGCCAAGTATGTTTTTACATCCAAGGAATTTGACTCTGGTTTAGTGGCTCTCAATATTCTAACACAGAATAACAATCCAGCAATCTTCGGGAGTATATACAAGGAACGACTATATACAGATGAAACTGTTTCTTTGAATTATAAACAGGAAACAAATAGTGCAAAGAAGTGGAGTGCATGGTGTGCTGAGATAAACGGTTAAAAAAGTTACTTTAGATACATGTAGGTGGCTTTTTTATGTACAGTATACAGCCTGTTCAGATATACAGTACTGAGTGAAATATATGACACGTTTGTATTTTAGAATAAAGTAAATATATAGGATTTGTAGGTACTATTTTAGTGTTCCAGGGTTATTACTCAGTGCCTAAGTGAGGTAACTGTTGATCAGTCTGATGGCAAGGGGGAAGAAACCATTCTTTTCTCTGGTGATTTTGGTGTACAGTGTTCTGTAGTGCTTGCCAGAGGGGAGTAGTTGGTGCAGTAATTTTCCCTGCTCGTTTCTTGACTCTGGAGGTGTACAGGCCCTGGATGGTGAGCAGATCAGCACCAATAATCTTTTCTGCACACCTCACTGTTCGTTGTAGTTTGTTCCTGTCCTGTTTGGTGGCTGATTCAAACCAGACAGTAATGGAAGTGCAGAGAACAGACTCGATGACTGCAGTGTAAAACTGGATCATCAGCTCCTGAGGCAGGTTGTATTTCCTGTGCTGGCGCAGGAAGTACATCCTCTGCTGGGCCTTTTTGATGACTGTGTTGATGTCGGACTCCCACTTCGGGTCCTTAGAGATTGTAGAACCCAGAAACCACAAGGAATCCTCAGCCGACACAATGCTGTTGAATATGGTGAGGGGGTCGGTGGGGTGGGGCAGTGATTCAGGGCTCCTGCTGAAGTCGCTTGTCATCTCCACAGTTTTGAACATGTTCAGTTCCAGGTTGTTGTGACTGCATCACAGGACCAGCTGCTCGACCTCCTGTCTGTGTGCAGACTCATGTCTTGTCTTGAATGAGGCCGATGAATGTAGTGTCATCTGCAAATTTCGGACGTTTAACAGACTGGTCTCCAGAGGTGCAGTCATTGGTGTAGATGGAGAAGAGCAGTGGGGAGAGCACACATCCCTGGGGGGTGCCAGTACTGACTGTCCAGGTGCTGGATGGGAATTTCCCTAACTTCACCTGCTGCTTCCTGCAGGGGTCAACTGTCCAAAGTAACGGGGAGTGCAGGAGAGAGGTGAAGAAGAGAGTGCAGGCAGGGTGGAGAAGAGTGTCAGGAGTGATTTGCGACAGAAGGGTACTAGCAAGAGTTGAAGGGAAGGTTTACAAGATGGTTGTGAGACCAGCTATGTTATATGGTTTGGAGACAGTGGCACTGACGAAAAGACAGGAGGTGGAGCTGGAGGTGGCAGAGTTGAAGATACTAAGATTTTCACTGGGAGTGACGAAGAAGGACAGGATTAGCAGCAATTATATTAGAGGGACCGCTCAAGTTGGACGGTTTGGAGACAAAGCTAGAGAGGCAAGATTGAGATGGCTTGGACATGTGTGGAGGAGAGATGCTGGGTATATTGGGAGAAGGATGCTGAATATGGAGCTGCCAGGGAAGAGGAAAAGAGGAAGGCCAAAAAGGAGGTTAAAGGATATGGTGAGGGAAGACATGCTGGTGGCTGGTGTGACAGAGGACGATGCAGAGGACAGGAAGAGATGGGAACGGATGATCCGCTGTGGCGACTCCTAATGGGAGCAGCCAAAAGTAGTAGTAGTAGTAGTAGACACCTGCTGCTTCCTGCCTGTCAGGAATTTTGTGATCCACTGACAGGTGGAGGTGGGCACAGTGAGCTGGGTGAGTTTGGTTAGTAGGACTTCTGGGATGATGGTGTTGAACGCTGAGCTGAAATCTACAAACTGGATCCTTGCGTACATCCCTGGGGAGTTGAGGTGTTGGCAGGATGTAGTGCAGTCCCATGTTGACTGTATCATCTAGTGACCTATTTTCCCAATAGGCAAACTACAGGAGGTCCAGCAGGGGGCCTTTGATGTCCTTCAGTTGGGTCAACATCAGCCTCTTAGAGCACTTCATGACCACAAACGTCAAGGTGATTGGCCTGTAGTCATTCAGTCCGGTGATGGAGAATTTCTTGGGGACCGGGATGATAGTGGAGCATTTGAAGCAGGAGAGGACTTCACACTGCTCCAGTGATCTGTTGAAGATCCATGTGAAGATGGTGGCCAGCTGGTATGCTCAGACTTTCAGACAGGAAGGTGACGCGCCATCCGGGCCTGGTGTCTTCCTGATCTTCTGTCTCTGGGAGAGCTGACACATATCCTCTTCACAGACCGTCAGTGCTGACGGGGAGTCGGGGGAGCGGAGAGGTGATGGTAGGGGGTGCAGTTGGTTGTATAATGTCTGAGTTGGAGCGAGTGAGGGGTGTGGGAGTGGGCTGATCAAACCTGCAGTAAAATACATTCAAGTCGTCAGCTAGTTGAAGGTTCTCTACTGTTTGGGGGGAGGGTTTCCTGCAGTTGGTAATGTCCTGCAGGCTGATCAGAGTAGGAGATCAGAGTACCCTTTGCTACTCTGATCTCCTTTGTCAGTGTGTTCCTGGCCTGATTGGACAGGATCCTCCTGTAGGCCTCCTCCTTGGCCTGACGAATCTGCCTGAGTTTTGCTGTGAACCAGGGCTTATTGTTATTGAAGGTGCAGACAGTTTTGGTGGGCGCACACATGTTCTCACAGAAGCTGATGTAAGATGTCACAGTGTCAGTAAGTTTATCCACGTCTGTAGATGCAGCCTCAAAAACTCTCCAATCAGTGCAGTTAAAGCACGCCTGGAGCTCCAGTTTTGACTCGTTGGTCCATCTCCTCACAATTTTAACCACAGGCTTTGCAAATTTTATTTTCTGCCAGTAGGTTGGGAGAAGATGAACCAGACAGTGATCAGAGAATCCAAAAACTGCACTGGGATAGAGTGATAGGCATCCTTTAATGTTGTGTAGCAATGATTCTGTGTGTTTTTGTTCCTGGCGGGACATTTAACATGCTGTTTTCTTTTTTTTTTTTTGGCATTTCATAACTAAGGTTTGCTCTGTTAAAATTCTCAAGAACAATGAGAAGGGGGTCTGGATGTTTGTGCTCCATGTTTATTATCTGGTCATCCAGGTGTTGTAATGCCTCACTAACACTGGCCTGAGGTGGAAGAATATAGACACCAGCCAGAATAAATGATGAAAACTCTTGCAGTGAATAAAATGGTTTACAGTAAATGGAAATGGTCTCTAAGTGAGAGCTGCATGGTCTCTTCAACACTGTGACATCTGTATACCAACCTTCATTTATATAGAAGCAAATTCCGCCTCCCTGTTTTTCTTTTAGCTCCGTTTCATGGTCTGCATGGAGGAGTTGGAAGTGCGGCAGATGGAATTGAGCTGTCCCGTATGTCAGTGAGGCACAGGACAGCAGATCTGGAAAAGTCCATGTTTGTTCTGTTGAGGAGCAGCAGTTTGTCCAGTTCGTTGGCCTGATAGTGGACTTTCACCAGGTGGATTGATGGGAGCGCAGTTCGAAATCCCCGCTGTCACAGTTTCACAAGCGCTCCGGCTCGCTCCCCCCATCATTGGCTTCAGCGAAGCTTATACAGAGCTGCTGCTCCTCCAACTAAAAGCTCAGTAAAACTTTCCGGTTCAATGAAAAACGGTTAAAAAGTTTGACCAGTGGGTAGTTGGAAGTTTGCAAGTTCTTCTCTGCTGAACATGGTCAGAGGATGAGAGCTAGAAACTAAAGGAATAGAAAAAGAAAGCAAAAAGTACTAGAGAGTGCAGAACCGAGGCTGCCGTCTGCAGTGTCATCTTGGTGTCATCTTGCCATTAGTAGATTTATCTGAAGATATAACATAAAAATGCCCACATACTTGATTATGAGGACTCCCTGTGTCCTCCACAGCCTCTCGTTCCTCCCATGATTCTCTTCCAATGCATGTTGTATGATGTCACAAATTCTTCAGTGACTAATAGAGAAGACCTGGAGGCAGATGGTGCAGTTGGCCTTGTACACGTTCTCACTCACGCATCCCAGTCATTGGTAATCATCTTCCCATTCCCTTCTGTATTTTTTTTTTTATTTTGCCAGTGGACAACGCTCGCAGTTTGCCTTTTTTTATTTATTTTTTTTTATTCTTATCTTGCGCTGCTGTCATGCCTATCATAGCAATGCTGAGTGACAGCGTGAAACGCGCATTCTCTGTTTGGTACTGGAACATAACATGACAGACTGACAGGCTGAGGGATAAGTGTTTCCTTCTATCTCATACAAATCACCCTGTCTTAATAGTCTAACCTGAAATATTTCTCTCCCATAGATGTGCACTGAATTGATTCTCAAAAATATGGAACAAAGCGTGTCCTGTATCAATTCAATATGCAACATGTCTTTTAGTTTCCAATTTTGGGATTACTTCATAATAATAATAATAATTTTTTTAGGGGTGCTGAGATTAAATTTAGGTGTTCTTGAACACCCCTAAAAAGAGTCTAAAATCACCAGTGGGCCCCTGCCTTGGTTCCTCTGCCCAACGCTTTTCGCACGTGAAAGACAGACTGACCTGTAATCCCAGAGCAGAAAAGGATGGAGGAGAAAAGGAGGATTGGGCCTCGCCTTCGACCGCCCTCTCAAGTGCATCGACCGCCTGCGCCACGGCAAGTGGTCAATACTCTCATACCCAATTAAAGGGCCCTTCACTGGACACAGTCAATGGTGTAATTGCATTGCCTTTTCAGAGACATTTGATGGAGTTAACCTGTGTTTTTCATCTGTGTGTGGGTGGTTGGCTGGGTGGGGGAATTTAAGTGTGTATATTACGCGAAGATGCTTGGGCACCTATTTGTGGGGTTTGCATATCAGACATGGGCAACTGGCGGCCTGCGGGCCGCATTTGGCCCCCATCCTCACTCACTCGGGTCAATTTCCAAATATCAAGAAATTGTTGGTTTCATAAACATTGGGAAGCAAGTGGGCCATTTGACCACATTTGAACCAAATCCCAGTTGTAATTGTAATTAAGCAACTGCTTGCATATGGTCTCGTCTTGGGCTTGGCAGGCCTCTTCCACAAAGACATGAGACGAGGAGAGACATGACTGGCAAAAAAAGAAAACTTGACCGACAGAACCATTTCTTCAAGGCAAGATTGGAAACAGAATATATTTTTACAGAATTCAAAGGCAAGCCTATGTGTTGTGTGCCTGGAAACGAAATCAGTCATGAAGGATTTCAACTTGAGCCACCACTACAATACCGCGCACAAAGACATTGCTGACCTCAGGAAAAATGCACTGACAGCAGAGGCATTTTACCAAACACGTCTACACAGGAGTCCTCTCTCAAGGCGTCTGATGCTGTCTCAAGGTGTCTTATTCTCTTGAGCTTACTAAAGCAAAGAAGCCCTTGTCAGATGGCAAAACAGTCAAGCTATGTACAGTAGAGATGGCTAAAGCTTTTGGAGATCATAACATGGCTAAGAACTTGTCAAACAGTCTCTGTCCCATCGTACAGTAACGCGAATAATTTTTGTCATTCAAAATCATGTCAAGGGAAAGCTAAAACAAGTCATGCATGACTGCAAGTACTTCTTAGCATTCGATGAGAGTACAGATGTGATGGATGTTAGCCATTTTCTCATTTACACGAGAGCCATTGACAGTTCATTTGAAGTGCACGAGGACTTATTGTAATTGGTACGCTGACACCAATTTCACTACCAAGGACAAGGATGTTTTCAATGCCGTTAAAAGTGTTGCAAGTGAGCATGAGGGCTTTAACAAGCTTTCAGCTGTTATTACCAATGGCACACCTCCAACAGAGTGGCATTGACTGTCCAATGTAGCACTGCGTCATACATCAGGTGGGTAATGTTATTGCTAGCGAACTATTAATATATGGTTATGAATATGGGTTTTCTTTGAGAATTTTTATCATAGGCTAAATCCTATTTCGTTTTGATCTTACAGGAGGTCCTCTTTGCCAAGACAATGAACTTCAGCCATGTCATGGATTTAGTTACCTACGTTACCAATCTCATTTGATGGGGGAACAGTTCTCTCAATCATAGGAAGTTTGTAGCCTTTTTGGATGATGTGAGTACTTCTTATGGTGATTTACAGATGCACACTGAGATCAGATGGATGAGCTGCAGGAAGTGCTTGGAGAGGTTTTTTTGCACTCCGCACTGAAATCCCAATGTTGTTGGATGACAGCATTCGATGTGATACAAGTGCTTACTGCAGTAAACTCAGGGATACAGATTTTATCTGCAATATGGCCTTTCTTGCAGATATTACCTAATATCTTAATCACCTTACTATGCAGTTGCAGGGAAGAGCCCAAGCTGAACATGAATGCATTTAAGTGTAAATTAGCCCTGTTCAAAGAAGGCTTTTCATCCAGCCATCCAAATTTGGCACACTTTCCGCCTGTGAAGAGATGCGCAAAGATGTCCCCAAATGTGAGAAAACATTTCTCAATTACAGAACAGACATAGAAACACTGCAGCAGCAGTTCAAAAAACACTTCCAAGATTTCCATGCCATGCAGCCATGAATTGCATTATTCACTGACCCCCCCTCTGCTGCTGTCAGTGAGCAACCCCCAGAGTTGCAGCTTGAACTTTGCAAACTACAGTCAGACACCTTCTTTCAAACAGAGCGCATTGAGAGAGGAATTCCAGTCCTGCTTTCCACTCCTCAGGGATTTTGCACTGTCAATGGCCAGCATGTTTGGGAGCACTTAATCTGCGAGATCAGCTTCTTAGTGAAGCACATCAAGTCAAAAAAGAGAAACAGGCTGACCGATGAATCTCTGCTGCAGCTCATCCAGCTTGGATGCACAAACATTGACATTCAGTCTATTGTATGCTAGCAGGAGAGGCCACAAGTATCCCATCAAGACAGAACTTTATACAGATCCACCTGTGGGTGAGTTTCAATGGCTTTCAATGGCTTCATCAGTGTATGAATGTGTGAATGGGTGAATGTGAGGCATACGTTGTAAAAAAGTGCTTTGAGTGGTCAGTAGACTAGAATCTACTACTACTATTTTTGGCCGCTCCCGTAGGGGGGTTACCACAGTGGATTATCCGTTTCCATTTCTTCCTGTCCTCTGCATCTTCCTCTTGTCAGACCAGCCACCTGCAAGTCCTCCCTCACCTCATCCATAAACCTCCTCTTTGGCCTTCCTCTTTTCCTCTTCCCTGGCATTTCCATATTCAGCAAGTAGTATGGTCAGTAGTAGGTCATTAGACTAGAATAACGCTATATAAAATGCAGTCCATTTACCATTTTACCATTTTGAGCTAAATACATATTTATTTGAAAAAAGGTCATGGAATAGGAGTAGAAATGCACTGCAAACATGAATATTAGTTGTTACACTTAGTATGAATGATAACTTTTGTACCATTATTGAATGATGATTTTTGAGACCCCATTGCACTGAAATAATGGTGTATCACTCAGGAATGTGGACATTTTGTTTGTATTAAGTCATTAAATAGAAATGTTGGTATAATAAACTTTGATTACTGTTTTTTTTAATTCTTTTCATTAAATTAGTAGCTCTAATTGTTTAATTGACTGATGGGGTTACAGTATCCCACTGATGGAAGTGCACGGTCATAATCTGGCCCTCTGGTAGTAAGGATAAAATTATTGTGGCCCTCTCTGTCATCAAAGTTGCCCATCCCTGATATAAACTATATTTTTTGATATACTCTGCTGAACAAATGCGTTAACACAGGCTGCGTAGACAAGCAGCGGAAATGATCTATAGGATTAATATGTTATACCTCATAGCATAGTTATATAAAATGATTTCAATGTGATCCAGCTATGAACCTAGCCAGCCATAATAAACACTCAGCCTGTAGTGTTACCTTTATTTAACAAACAGAAAATGACAATGTGAAAAGTAAGATCTATCTGTTGACATGAGTGCTACTGTTCTCTGTAGGCTAGATGAGGGGATATTAGTTATTAATCACTATGCTTGAACTGCCGTGATTTCCCTGGCTTTGTGGGCAGAGAGATACACAGTATGAGATTACTGCTCTGATAGTGTTCTTCCTTGAAAACTGGGTCAAACTCTCATCACATATTCCAATTAATTTTTACCTTTGGACTGCAGGTTGGCTGAAAGTTTGCTTGCTTTATTTTACACTCAGCATCAAACATCCCCTTGAGTAAATCATGGACTCATGACCATTCCCATGTCTGAATTATTAGAGGTCCTAATGCGGAGTTTTGACTTTATGTGGGCAGGCTGGGCCTTACGAGGCGGGATACAAAAACCAGTCCCTTGTTGGTAACCTTGCATAAAAGGACATGAGCTCAGGGTAGCACTCTGTGATGTGCTACAGTTAAACAATTTACAAAGCCCAACTTCTCTCACGTGTTCCAAACATTAGATAAACCTGAGGGAGTTGATCAAGATGGCCTATGCAAACCTGCCCTAATGTCAGGATCAGACAAGAATTCAGCCAGATTTTGACACAATTTTGTTGTCACTGACAATTTCCATAATATGAATGTCGGGAATGATGAACGGGAGAATTACCTATTGTAGTGTGACATAATCAAAGAAGAGTGATGTGGCATCTGGGGCGCCCCATGACACTGACAAAAAGTTTAGCATGTCAGAATTTTTTATGTTTTCTTGTCTGGTTTGACAAATTTTACTACATGTTCCTTGACGTTGGCCAATAAGATGACTAGATCAAGTCAAGTCAATTTTATTTGTATAGCCCATTATCACAAATTACAAATTTGCCTCAGTGGGCTTTATAGCAACACAACATCCTGTCTTTAGACCCTCGCATCGAATAAGGAACAACTCCCTAAAAAACCCTTTAACAGGGAGAAAAAATAGGAAGAAACCTCAGAGAAAGCAACAGAGGAGGGATCTCCCAAGATGGACAGACTTGGAATGGATGTTGTGTGTACACCATGTACAGAATACAACATTGAAAGATAACAGAATTATAATGGAATTATAAAATATATGAAGAATATGATGAGGAGGATGCCAAGCAGTGTCCAGACAACACCGGAACAGCCCAGGACCTGAGCCACGTGACCACCATCACCATATAGACCTGACAGGAGGACAGACCACACATGCACACAAGAGAGACTCACATCACACCATTCACATACACAAGAAGAGAAAGGAGAAGACATCATTCAGAGAGAGAGAGAAAAGACATGAGAGAAGAGAATAGTTTGCAATAGTCAATCTACTACTTTCTGCTGCTCATGCTTTCAGCATGTCACATTGCGAGTTTACAATAGTCAGTATATGCTATAATCTCATCAGCAGAACAATGCTTGGTAAATTCATTGAGACAGAAACCGACCTGCCATGCAGTACAGGTTGTCAAGCGTTCAACGTAAAGGCAACTAAATGTAAGCTAAGGCATAAAGATCAGTTTTAAGTTTGGATTTAAAGGACTGTACAGACTCCTGATTGTCTGATGGCAGCAGGCAGGTTATTCCACAAGAACGGAGTCCGATAGGAAAAGGCCCTGCCACCAACTGACTTCTTTTTAACTTTGGGTACACACCAGAGCCCTGTATTTTAAGAGCAGAGAACTTGAGATGGAATGTACGGTTTCAGGAGATCAGACAGGTATGATGGGGCAAGCCCATTTAGGATTTTATAAGTCAGCAGAAGAACCTTGGAAGTCTAATCTAACATGGATAGGGAGCCAATGAAGAGAGGCAAGAATTGGTGTAATATGGTCAAATTTTCTAATTTTAGTTAGGATTCTAGCTGCAGTATTTTGAACCGTCTGAAGACTTTTAGTACTAGAATGTGGCAGACCTGAAAACAAACATTGCAATAATCAAGTCACGATGAAACAAATGCATGTAATAGAGTCTCTGCATCAGCCATAGACAGAAGAGACTGAATTTTAGCTGTTACGTAAGTGAAAAAAGGCAGTCTTGGGGATTTCTTTAATGTGCTTATCAAAGTAAATGCTGGGATCAAACGTAACGGTCGGTTGTAACTGTTACTTGATCAAATTGGTGTCAGTGTCTAGCAGGGCCAACAACCAGCATCTCAGTTTTATCTGAATTTAAAAGCAGGAAATTTAGTGACGTCCAATTTTTCACAGCAGCCAAGCAGGCCTATAAATTAGTCCTTTGATAATCAGCTCTTATAGGTACATACAGCTGAGTATCATCAGCATAGCAATGAAGATTTATTCCATGACTGTATAATTTGGCCAAGAGGTGAAATATAAAGAGAGAGAAGTAGAGGGCCAAGAACCGAACCCTGAGTTACGCCATATTTAACATCAGAGAATTTTGATGTAATATTATTATAGTAGACACAATTTGTTCTTCCAGATAAGTAGGACTTAAGCCAAGAGAGAGCTAAGCTAGAGACACCAAAATTGCAATTTATTCTATCAGTATACAATGATAAGTGGTGTTAAAGGATACACTGATGTCCAGTAGTAGAAGCACAGAAGTGGAATCAGGGTCCATAACTAGTAGAAGGCCGTTCACCACTCTGGTCAGAGTGGTTTTAGTGGAGTGACAGGGCCGGAAAGCTGATTGAAAAGGTTCATATTGATAGTTTTCTTCTATGTGGGTCAAAAGTTGTTGATGCAAAACTTTGCAGTATTTTAGAAAAGAATGGAATGGAAGATTAGAGACTGGTTGGTAGTTACTAAGAGACCCTGGATCGAGGTGTAGTTTCTTAAGTAGAAGTTTGAGCAAAGCTGTCTTGAAACTGGTGGGAATAATGCCAGTAGTAAGTGATAAATTAAGTCCCAGGCAAGGCCAGAGGACTAAAGTTTTGCTGGTAAAGTTTTTTGGTGCACATATTTTTTCCTCCATTAGAACTTCTGTTTACATACAGTGAAACTGGTTGCTCGCTACATTTATGCAATGTTCTTGACATGTTGACACATTTGTTGCGTCAAGTTCTCTTTGAAGGACAGCCCATAACGTCCCATACATTTTTTTGTTCTTTTCAGAACATAAGACCACCAGCATCACACATAGCACTTCTGTAGGCCATGAGTGGGAATTTCTTGACTCTCCTCCCTGATGACCTATGAACTCTCGCAAGGTCATGAAAGGCAGCATACAATGATTGCTTGGGGTCATACTTAGTGTTTCCAGTGTCCCAGCCCAAGACATGGCAAGAATTTATGGCACTATGATTGCCTAATCTAAGATGGTGACCATTGTGAAAGACAAAAATATCGTGTAGTTCAATCCTGGCAAAGGAATGCTTTGAAAATATGATGGTAAAAAGATGCTTTGTTGTGATGAGACCAGATGTGTGAACATGGTTCTCACCAATCTTTAGCCAGACTGAAGTGATCACTTTCAAAAGATGATGCCAAAAAACTGGTTTATGCAGTAATTTTCCCCCAAATTGATTATGGCAATACCCTTCTCTCTGGTCTTCCAGTCAGATCTATCAGCCGTCTACAACTCATTCAAAACAGTGCCTCCAGACTCCTCACTGGATCAAAAAAGACAAACCACAAAGCCCCCATACTCGCCCAACTCCACTGCCTCCCAGTTCACAACAGGATCAACTTCAAAGTCCTCCTCCTGACCTACAAAGCCTTAAATGGCCAAAGCCCTAGTTACCTCAGTGATCTCATCACCACCCACAAATCCTCACGCTCCATCTGCTCTAGCCATTCCCCACCACTCCACAACCCCCCTACACATATCCAAATGATGGGAGACGAAGCTTTCTGCTTTTTTTCTCAACGCCTCTGGAACTCCCTTCTGGACTATCTCAGAACTGTCCCTTCCATTGAGGTTTTTAAAACGGGCCATAAAACCCTTCTTTATCAGCAGGCCTTCTTTTAAGCCTTTTATATTGGCCCACCCTTCTTTTAATCCTTTTTTTAACATCATTTTATTCTATTCTTACATTAGTTTTATTTTTTACAGTAGTACACCCTGGTTTTATTCCTCCTCTTTTATCTTGTTACTTTTTATTTTATTATATATATTTTTTTTTTACTATAGTCTATCAGTGAAGCGCTTCAAGATCTGTCTCCATAGATGATAAGTACTATACAAACTCAATTTATTATTAGCCATTCTGTAGCAATGGTCCAGTCTCTGGCTTTCAAGGCAATTCCTTCAGTTGTTTTTCACAAAGTTCATATCGAAGAATGTTGCTTTGTTTATTTGTGGACATGTACAAGTTCTTCTTCAGTGTTGAGCCCAGAACCCTGTTATTTTTCTGGAGACGATAATCTTGCCACAATTACATTACATTACAGTCATTTAGCTGACGCTTTTATCCAAAATGACTTACAATAAGTGCATTTAACGTAGGAAATCAGGAGAACTATTAGTCATCAGAGGTCTTAAGTGCATCTAAAAGCAAACCAGTGCTAAAGTAAAAGTGGAAGAAATATTTTTTTTTCTAAATGAGTGAATACAATAAGTGCCAAGAACAACTAACAGGGTAGTAGTTCTTAAAGAGGTGAGTTTTCAACCTGCGCCGAAAGATGGGCAGCGACTCCGCTGTCCTGACATCAGTGGGGAGTTCATTCCACCACTGTGGGGCCAGGGCAGAAAAGAGCCGTGACCAGGTCGATCGGCAGCAAGGGCCTCTAAGCGACGGGGCAACCAGGTGTCCCGAGGTAGCAGAGCGAAGTGGTCGGGCGGGGGTGTGGGGCTTGACCATGGCCTGGAGATAGGAAGGAGCTGTTCCTTTCACTGCCCTGTAGGCTAGCACCAGCGTCTTAAACTGGATGCGAGCAGCTACTGGGAGCCATTGAATGGACATGAGAAGGGGAGTTGCTTGGGAGAACTTAGGGTGGTTGAACACCAGACGAGCTGCAGCTTTCTGAACAAGCTCCAGAGGTCTGATGGCCGACGCCGGGGCGCCAGCAAGGAGGGAGTTGCCATAGTCCAGCTGGGAGATGACCAGAGCCTGGATGAGCACCTGTGCCGTCTCGTCGGTGAGGAATGGGCAAATCCTCCTGATGTTATAGAGGCGAAATCTGCAGGAGCGAGCAACCGATGCAACGTTTGCAGCAAACAACAGTTGGTCGACCAGGATCACACCCAGATTCCTCACAGTCCGAGTTGGCGTCACCACGGTGTTGTCAATGGTCATGGTCAGGTCTCGGTGCGGGCAACCTTTCCCCGGGAGGAACATCAGCTCTGTCTTGTCCAGATTGAGATTCAGGTGGTGTGTCACCATCCACTACTTGTGTGTCATCGGTATAACAATGGTAAGAGAAGTAATGCGAGCGAATAACAGAACCCAGGGATGTCGTGTACAGGGAGAAAAGGAGAGGACCCAGAACTGAACCCTGTGGAATGCCTGTAGTCAGTCTGCGAGGCTCCGACACAGATCCCCTCCATGTCACCTGGTAGGAGCAACCCATCAGGTAGGTTGCGAACATTGAGCGTGCAGAGCCTGTGACACCCAGCCCCTCGAGGGTAGAGAGAAGGATCTGGTGGGTCACTGTGTCGAACGCAGCTGACAGGTCCAGGAGTATCAGGACAGAGGAGAGAGAGTTTACTCTCGCAGAGTGCAGTGATTCTGTCACTGCAAGGAGGGCCGTCTCTGTCAAGTGACCCACCCTGAACCCAGACTGGTTGGGGTCCAGGAGGTTGTTCTGGTGGAGGTACAAAGAAAGTTGGTTAAAGACAGCATGTTCAAAAGTTTTGGATAGAAAGGGTAGAAGGGAAACCGGTCTGTAGTTTTTGACGTCAGAGGGGTTAAGTGATGGTTTCTTGAGAAGGGCCAATCTGCCACTCTCAGGCTCCATCTGTCAGTACATACTGAATCGGACAGCCAAGGGGTAGGTGGAGTTGGGTGTGCGGGCCTGGAGGTGAGGGGACAGAGATTGTCCAGAGAAGAGGAGAGGGTAGAGAGAAGAAGATCAGTAGCAGTGTCAGGGGGTAGGAGAGAGAAAGATTCCGGTGTAGGGAGGATAGAGGTAACAGAGGAAGAAAGTTCAGTGGCAGAGAGAGAGCGGAGGTGTCTACGGGTGGAAACCATGTGGGTAGGGGAAGGGGCTGAGGGGGGTGAAGAGAGGGAGAGAGAGTAGGACATGAAATAGTGGTCAGAGAGGTGGAGGGGAGTAACAGAGAGATTGGAAATAGGACAGTGTCTAGTAAGGTCCAGCTGGTTGCCAGCCTTGTGGGTAAGAGGAGAGGGTGAGAGGTGAAGGTCGAAGGAGGAGAGGAAAGAGAGAAGATCTGGCTTGTTGGTGTGGATGTTGAAGTCACCGAGAAGGATAAGTGCAGAATCACCAACAGGGAAGTGCGAGACAAGTGTGTCAAGCTCCTCCAGAAACTCACCAAGGGGGCCTGGTTGGCAGTACATAACCACGATGGTGAGTTTGACTGGATAAGAGACAGTAACAGCATGAAATTCAAAAGAGGGCGGAGAAAATTGTGGAATGGAAACAAGAGAGTATTTCCATTTCAGGGAGATTAGCAGGCCAGTACCACCACCTCGCTTCCCAGCCCTGGGAGTGTGAGAAAAAGAGTACACATCAGACAGAGCTGCGGGTGTGGTAGTGTTTTCTGGCATGATCCAGGTCTCAGTTTGAGCAAGAAAGTTGAGGGAGAGCAAGGATGCGTAGCCTGAGGTAAACTCAGCTTTTGGCACCGCAGACTGGCAATTCCCGAGCCCTCCCGTCACCCCTTACTCAACATGAGTGGAGAGAGTGGGATAGATGAGATTGGCAGGGTCACAGCGCCTAGGAGTGACCCAACGTCTATGTCAGCCCCGGGAAGAGGAAAGGACAGGAATGCGAAGGAAACACATAGTCTATACTAGGTACACAAAATACAGATGACTGACCGGATCTAAAAAGAGCAGTCCGTGCTTGACGAAGTCTTGGCTTGAAAAAGTTGTGCTTGCCTTTGTTCACTCTAGTGTTCATTCAACCTAGGCTTGTTTGGCTGACGCTTGGTAGGAGCAGTGATTTAAAGAACACTGATTGCTAATTGTCTGCCAGGAGTGCAGGCCACACCCTAGCCACTTAACACCCAATTGGCCATAGAGGTACACTGAAAATAGGCTTATTGCCCAGAAACTGGACACTTATGTAAAACTCTATCAAACCTCACACAATACTATTAAAACTGCAAACAGCAAGTTACCAAGGAATATATTTATAAGCTAAAATGATAACTAAGTCAAAACAGCTAGGCAACAAGAAATATTTAAGGGCACACTAGGTGAAAAACAGCTACAGCTAGAATAAGTAAATAAGACAAGTAAATAGATTAAGACAGCTACAGCTAGAATAAGATCCCTGTAGGAACCAGCAGCAGATGTATAGAGAAAAGGACTAATACTCAAGCAGCTGGGATAAGACTAATAGCAACTTGTTAAGCAAGAAAGATGATACGACTCTATTCTAGACGAACCAGCAATTCATAATCACACCAGAAGTTGAAATGCACACTGGATTGAAACTGAATTAGGCCAGGCTTATAAACAATTAGACCAGACTTATTGAAAATTAGACCTTGTTAAATGTGTGAATGTACTGTTTCAGGGAGCGGTCACTCTGAAGGTTTGAGCTGTTCAATTTGCATTCCTGTTGCTGTATCAGAGTTATAAATAACCTGAATTAATTAATGAATGAATGATTTATTTCGGTCATACATTTGTGTGCATATACGACAGAAAGAAAACATTATCGTACATATTTACATCAGTCCATTTCACACAACAAAACTCAATCAATCAATCACCGAAAAAGGAATAGGCTGAAGCCCAAGGCTTATTGTGGCCTATCCTATACAGTCCTTAAATTAACCTAAAATATCAAAATTACAAAAGGAAGAAAAAATATTTATACTGTAATATCTTATTTATTTTATATTTTAAAGATTTTCTGAAACTCGACAGTGAGCTACACAATTTCAGCTCATCATGAAGACCATTCCATATCACTTGACTTCCAAAGCTGAAACACATCTGTATTTTACATTGGTTCTCACTTTACATGTTTCAAAAATACACAACCCTCTGAAATGATAGTTTCCTTCTCTTAATTTAACAAAAAAAATTTTGGATACAAACAGGGAAACTTTAACTTCTACCTCAAAAAAGTATTTCTGATGTTTTTAAATACATAATATCTAAGGATTTTAAGGTGCGGGATTAGTAGAGTCACCGTAACAAGCTTTATTTATTATTTTAATCGCTCTTTTCTGATGTTTAATTATAGGGTTCATATTTGTTTTATTAACATTTCCCCAAACCTAAACACAGCAGATCCTTTGTAAAGAATAGCAATAGATTTAGATAATTTCCATTTAATATATTATATATGTGGCTTCCAACAGAGTTTATGTTCTATAATCAATCCCAAGAATTTTGTTTCAAGTACTCTTTCAATTTCAACTCCATTTAACTTCAGTTTTATTTCACAATTAACCCTAAAACCACCGAACGCCATACATTTTGTTTTATTTTCTTCCACAATTATTTATACTTGTGGAAGAAAATTAAAAGTGGTTTTGAAGGGGCGTCCGGGTAGTGTAGCGGTCTATTCCTTTGCCTACCAAATTGTCGGTTCGAATCCCCGTTTTACCTCCAGCTTGGTTGGTTGTCCCTACAGACACAATAGGCCGTGTCTGCAGGTGGGAAGCCGGATGTGGGTATGTGTCCTGGTGGCTGCACTGGCACCTCCTCTGGTTGGGGGACTGGGGGGAATAGTGTGATCCTCCCATGCGCTGTGTCCCCCTGGTGAAACTCCTTGCTGTCCGGTGAAAAGAAGTGGCTGGAGACTCCACATGTATCGGAGGAGGCATGTGGCAGTCTGCAGCCCTCCCTGGATCGGCAGAGGGAGTGGAGCAGCGACTGGGGCGGCTCGGAAGAGTGGGGTAATTGGACAGCTACAATTGGGGAGAAAAAAGGAGAAAAAAAGCAACTAATATGGGTGTATGAGACCATTGCAAAACATTCCTAATGGAGAAAAACAAAGGACCAACAACATTGCAACCAGAGACAGAGGGCCCCGCTGCTTGTGCTTGGTGAGAGGGTGCTCATCAGGAACTTCTGCTTGAGACCCCATGGGAAGCTGGCTCCCCGACGGATCAGATAGCCATTTGATGTTGTTGGCAGCACTCTCTCTCTCTCCAAGAATGCTGTGAAGGACCCGAGCAGAAAATACACTGAAATAACTGGAGGTCTTGCCCGTACCCCCTAGCCGAGCTTCCACAGAAAGTAGTTCAGCCACAGGTCACAACAGAGGTGAGTGGGTTTCCCCTGATGCTTCCTTTTAGGCCCAGTGTGTCTATGCTTCCTTTTAGGCCCAGTTTGATCCTATAATTAAAATTATCTAGTTATTCAGTACCAGTTAAAGCATTTGCCACTTTCCCATTTTCCAAAGTAGCCTACTTGAAATTTCCTCAGAAAACCCCTCAGAAAACACAGCTGGTATGCAACCACACACAACACAGATGCAGTTTGTGTAGCAGTTGGTGTAGCAAGTAAAAAAAAAAACCTGCATCGCACCGTCATAGGTGCCAATCCCATGGGTGCTGTGGTGTTTGAGGAACTACCGAAAAGGTTGAGCACCCACAGGGAAGGCAAATCAAAAAATTAATGAATAAATAAAGCAGACTGTGTGCTGGTCATGTGTAGCCTGTTAAATTTTGTAGCAGAGCAGTGTTGCATTTCGTTGCAGTTTTTGTCAATGTCTGACACAAGACAGCAGTCTAGTTAGCCTACATCATGGTAATTACTAAAGCAGGTGCAATAAAAGGGATTTTGTGACAATCATCACATTGATGGTATTCACTTAAATGGGAATTCACGTGCAAAGACATAAATCAATGCCTATGCGCCCCGTCTACATGATGTGGCGCATCCATACCTGGTCAACTGTTTGTGTTGCGTGCGCATAATTAAGGCACCATCGTATCAGCCTGTCATGTCGGCATTTCAGGCTGATGCCAATATTCCATTTTAAAGCCTTTATCGACCAGTACCGATGACATGCCGATATTGTGCATCCCTGGTTGAAGTGCCTTGCCCAAGGGCGTAATGGGCACCTCTGGGATCTTTATGAAAGCAGCCCCCCCCCCCACACACACACACACCACCAAATCCATTATTATCATACCATTATTACTTTTCCAAGTTCAAGCCCAGGCAGTTTGATGTGGTTTCTAAACAAGCAATGCACATAAATTCCATAGAAGAGAACCATCAAGAGAAAACAAGAAGAAACTGCTGCGACAAAGTGAGTTTCTGTTCAGGGGGTGGACTTGTCCATCAAACTGCCACACACTACACCAGAAAAATTGGCTCCTTCCCTAAGCGACGGTTATCAGCCTGCACAGTGGCTCTATACCTTTTTACTTGTATTTTTTGTTTCTCAAGCTGAAGCATCCAGGGCTTGCTTTTCAATGTTGGTGTGCTCTTGTTTATCAAGATATTTTGTTGTTTTGGTTTTTCTTCTTCAATTCTTTCTTTCTTGTCAGGTGTATTTGTGTAGCTTGTGTTTATTGGCTTGCATTATATGTATCTTTCCCCACACGTTCTGTGTTGTATCCTTTTTATGTGTGAACAAATAAACTCTGAAGTAGAAACAGGGCAGAACACATGAAACAGAGATAGGCCTCTATCCCTCCCCCAAAAAACCTGACTGATTATTCCATATTTCCCTCCACACCCGTACTGGCATATACATCCATAATTTCTCAGGGAGCTCTAGTCAGTCGTCTAAGTTTGTCTTTTGCTTCAAAAGGACCAAACATACTTTAAGTATGTGAAGGAAGTGAGCTTAACGGTATCCTTGCCTCTTAAAAGCTGATGTCCTCATTTTGCACTCTTCTTGACCCTTGGAAATTATGTTTTGCAGACATGGCCAAAAGGGAAAAAAAGAAGAAAGAAAGGAAAACGTTTTCTGTTGGAGCAACAACTTTTTGGGGATGTTGAGAACACTCTGTGTAGTGCTATAAACGAATTCCCAAATGCAGAATTACAAGGAAGTATTGTAGTTGAAAAAGATTTGACAGCAGAACACAGCTCGAGCTAAGTTCATTCAAACTGAGCACATTTTTTGCAGTAAAACAGAACAGCAATCGGTATGAGTCAAGAATAAAGCAGAATTTATGAAATTCACTCAATGCGCTGTTATTTTGTTTAAGTGGACTATTTTCATTTCTGTTTTTTGGAGCAAACTTTGACAGTGAGTCTGTTAAGTTCAACAGGACCTGGGTTGTCACCATACTCTCAAATTGGGGTAACACGTTACACAACATCCTGTTATGTTACAAAGGAACAAGTAGTGAATACATCAGGAATGAATCACTCCTTAAAAAGTAGTTCCTGAATAACTCTTGATCAAATGCTGTAGAATAGATAATGATAAGTCACTTAAAAACAGACTCAGATACCATGTTAATGAATCGGTATCTAATGATTAGTCCCTGGATTTTTGTGAATCTGCATAGTGAGCATTTACTTAATGAATTATTCCTGATTAACTCTGATTCAGGTGTTGGATGGCATGTGACCAATAACAAATCATTATTTCCTTATTAGTTACTGCTTTTTCTCCCTTCAAGTAAATCACTGCATCATGCTGAGTGAAATGCACCATTACTTCATGATTAGCCTCCCATTTGTTTCTGTTTTTGTGCCCCTTCAAGTACAGCATCATTCTGAGTAACCACTCAGTATGATACCGTAATTTACTTGAGGAGGGACACAAAATATCGACTGATATGGAAGTAATAATTTGTTATTGTTCACATGCCATTTAGCGTGTGGATAGGAGTTAATCAGAAATGATTCGTTGACTAAATGGTCATTAAGCAGATTCACAGATATCCAGAAATCATCCATTCATAGGGGTCGCCACAGCGGATCATCCGTTTCCATCTCTTCCTGTTCTCTGCATCTTCCTCCATCACGCCAGCCACCTGCATGTCCTCCCTCAACACATCTATAAACCTCCTCTTTGGCCTTCCTCTTTTCCTCTTCCCTGGCAGCTCTACATTGAGCATCCCCCCAATATACCCAGCATCTCTCCTCCACACATGTCCAAACCATCTCAATCTTGCCTCTTGCTTTGTCTCCAAACTGTCCAACCTGAGCTGTCCCTCTAATGTACTCATTCCTAATTCTGAATGAAAATCTTAACATCTTTAACTCTGCCACCTCCAGCTCCACCTCCTGTCTTTTCATCAGTACCACTGTCTCCAAACCATACAACATAGCTGGTCTCACTACCATCTTGTAAACCTTCCTTTTCACTCTTGCTGGTACACTTCTGTTGCAAATTACTCCCGACACTCTTCTCCACCTACTCCACCCTCCCTGCACTCTCTTCTTCACCTCTCTTCCACACTCCCTGTTATTGTGAACAGTTGACCCCAAGTATTTAAACTCATATGCCTTCATCACCTCTACTTCTTGCACCCTCACCATTCCACTGTCCTCCCTCTCCTTCATGCATATGTATTCCGTCTTGCTCCTACTGACTTCATTCCTCTTCTTTCCAGTGCATACCTCCACCTCTCCAGGATCTCCTTAAACTTAACCCTACTCTCGCTACAGATCACAATGTCATCCGCGAACATCATAGTCCACGGAGGCTCCTACTTGATCTTGTCCGTCAACTTGTCCATCACCACTGCAAACAAGAAAGGGCTCAGAGCTAATCCTCAATGTAATCCCACCTCCATCTTGAACCCATCCACTATTCCAACCGCACACCTCACCACTGTCACACTGCCCACATACATATCCTTCACCAGTCCTACATACTTCTCTGCCACTTCGACTTCCTCATACAATACCACACCTCCTCTCTAGGCACCCTTTCATATGCTTTCTTTAAACCCACAAAGACACAATGTAACTCATTCTGACCATCTATACTTTTCCATCAACATTCTCAAAGCAAACTTCATATCTGTAGGGTTCTTTCGTGGCATGAAACCATACTGCTGCTTGCTTATCATCACCTCTCCTCTTAACCTAGCTTCCACTACTCTTTCCCATATTTTCATGCTGTGGCTGATCAACTTTATACCTCAGTAGTTGTTACAGTGCTGCACATCACCCTTATTCTTGAAAATTGGTACCAGTATGCTTCTTCTCCACTCCTCAGGCATCCTCTCACGTCCCAAGATTGTGTTAAACAATCTAGTTAAAAACTCCACTCCCATCTCTCCTAAACATCTCCATTCCTCCACGGTATGTCATCTGGACCAGCTGCCTTTCAACTCCTCATCCTCTTCATAGCTGCCCTCACTTCCTCCTTGCTAATCCACTGCACTTCCTGATTCATTATCCCCACATCATTCAACCTCTCTCTCTCTCTCTCTCTCTCTCTCTCTCTCTCTCTCTCTCTCTCTCTCACTTTCTTCATTCATCAGCCCCTCAAAGTACTCTTTCCACCTTCTCAACACACTCTCTCCGCTTGTCAGCATATTTCCATCTCTACCCTTTATCACACTAAGCGGCTGCACATCCTTCCCAGGTTTGTCCCTCTGTCTAGCCAATCAGTACAAGTCCTTTTCTCCTTCCTTAGTATCTAACCCCTCATACAAATCACCATTCACCATCCACCTTTTCCTTTGCCTTCGCCACCTCTCTCTTAGCTTTACGTCGCATCTCATTGCACTCCTATCTGCATCTCTTGACTATCCCACTTCTTTGCCAGCCTCGTCCTCTGTATACTTTCCTGTACTTCCTCAATCCACCACCAAGTCTCCTTGTCTTCCTTCCTCTGTCCAGATGACACATCAAGTACCTTCCTAGCTGTCTCCCTCACTATTTCTGCAGTGGTTGCCCAGCCATCTGGCAATTCTTCACTACTACCCAGCCTGTCTTAACTCCTCCCTGAACTCCACACAACAGTCTTCCTTCTTCAACTTCCACCATTTGATCCTTGGCTCTGCCTTCACTCTCTACCTCTTCTTGATCTTTAGACTCCTTGTTGGACCGAGTGCAAGAAAAGTAGCTGTCAGCGGTCCTGATAGCCTCAGAGCACACAGGTGCATCATGGTTTCCATACCTGCAGCAGCTGATATCAGGCCGCCCATGGGAACTCCCATGGCGTGGGGACGCTGTCTCACAGGCAGAGGGAGCGATCAGTAATTACCCGATAACACTGGACAACAAAAAAATTTACTTCCTGAACACTTTTGGGTGTCACAAAAAGCACTTTAAAATTTTCCTGTCACATACCATTTTGTAGATATAACCTATTTTTTGTGATTTCCCATCATATTTTAAGTCTACTAGTGTATTGCCCACAAAGCAAGCTGTTTTGGTCAGTCTAAGCATACCTGGGCATGCCCTCAGTGTAGGTGCTATGTAAATGTTGTCTTAGGCATGCCTGGGCATGCTTAGTCAGGTTAGATGCTTGTTAGAGCTTGGCTCAGAGGTACCCGGAAATCAATGCCATTTGCAGTTCCAATGATATGGCAAGAACAGAAGGCTCACGTGACGGACTTACTTATGTCTGACAAATGTATCCGGCTTCCCTACTAAAAATAAGAAATCTATTGAATACCCCAATCTGCCTTCACCCATGGGACAAGTGCCATAGTGATGACAGTTTGCCAGTACTGAAGTCACCAGAAACATGGAGCCTAGATGAGGCAGATGAAGATGCCACAACTCATGAACTAGATGTGGAAAACAACACTGATCCAGATGTTAAACCCTTTATGCCTGGTTATCCTCATAACACAGCCAGAATTAAATGTCCTGGTCAGGGACTTAGAGTTGTCAAAAGCTAAAGCAGAATTATTTGGTTACATTTCACGAACTCCAAAATGGCCGAGAGGGTTATTGCATTGCATTGTGACATCATCCACAATAGCTCGCTGGAAAAAAGAAAAACGATGGAGGTGCATTCCCCGTGCCAATCCCGGACAATATGACCCCCTGTGGTCATATGTCCTCCCACCGACCCCGTATTGGCACGCCCACCGGAAGCGCTATTCCTCTTTCCATCTCCAACTAAATGAGATCGGTCGATGGCTGTTTCTCTCTCGCTGGGACTAAGAGTAAACCTGCAAATACGCAAGTAATCTAGTGATATACTGGTATATTAGATACTAACTTATAGTTAGCTTAGCTTTTATCGCCAAGATGTTCGTTAATCCGGTCGATGTGGCCGGATTTTACGCTTGGTGCGGGTGTGTTAAACCGGCGACGCTCCAATGGGACCCCCATCCGGACTGTGTCTCCCATATCCCGCATGTTCACTACACGGGCTACTTGAGGGATGTAGACCGTAATGAGATCGACTGCAATTTCTGTAAAACCATCAGAGGATCGGGGCGTCAAGGGTGGGCTGCCCTGTACCGTCAAAGATGGGGACTTGCAGATCCCTTCGCACCTGCTAACGAGGCGGCTAGCATGGTGCTACCTAGCTATAGCCATGGGGCGGAGGCTAGCAACATCCCTCCGATGCTTCCTAGCTACAGTCACGGGACGGCGGCTAGCATTAGCATCCCTCCGGAGCCAGAGGCTATCCCACCATCCGGGGTAGTTAGAGAGGACTGGACCAATGAGATCCTATCTCTCCCTGGTGAATCCGTGGCATGTTATTCAGCGGGTGCGGAACCCGAGGATTCACTGCCTGAGGAAGTAGACGATCAGGGCGTGGAAGACGACCAGCCAAGTTCGTCTCAACCAAACAAAGATGGCGACGCCATGCAACGTGGGTCCGAAACATTCCTCGCCAGTTTCCGCGATCTGTTCGCGCGAGCGGTCAAGTCTGCCGACATCGTTACCGAGCCAGGCAATCCTCAAGATCCGGTGGTAGCCGATTTTCCACGAATGGCAGAGAGGGTCAGGGACTCCACTCTACCACCTTATCCTCACATCGAACGAGCGTTTAAGCGGGCGGAGGCGGATCCGCTACTTAAATCGTCCTCAAAGTTCAGTCAGAAGGGGGTTGACGTCTTAGCAGTCCAGGTTAGGAACCTGAACTACAAAGACTGGAAAATTCCGCAACCAGAGAGGGACGTTTTATCGTTCAACCCTAACACCAAGGTGGGGTCTCGCGATACTCCCAAACACCCTTCGCAGTGGGGCCAACAGGTGGATCGTTACGCGTGTGATGCATGGCACGCCAGTACACGCGCAGCTGGACTCGTCTCAACGGCTGGGATGATAACGGCGTACATGCGCAAGCTCTGCAGCCTATCAAACGTCGAGCAAAGCAAAGCCGCCATCGCTACAGCAGGTATCGACGGGGCCGAGTTCGGTGACGTAGTGGCCAGCGAAGCAGGTTGTGAGTACATCTTGGAAATGGAACGCATAGCTGACTCCCTGGGATCGCTGCTGTATTCCATCGCTCTAGAGTGCGGTTCTAGCGCAGCTGCCTCCACCCTTTCGCGCAGACGTCTCTGGCTAGAGACAGCCGGGGTAAAAGAGGAATTCTGCAAGGAGTGGATGGCCCACTAAAGCGGGGCGCGGGCGTGGACAGGGCTCACGTCCAAACTCCCAGTCTTCCACAGAACCAGCGGCCAAGCCGGACAGCACAGACACTTCCAAGAAGGGAGCTGCCAAGTGACGTGTTTCGGCAGGATGTTACGACCCACACCAACAGACTGATTCCAGAGCCGTCTCCGGCGATATAGACGCTTGTTCAGGGGACACAGCGTGCGCAGGGCTAAACACTGCGCCTTTTATTTTGGTTTCTGATGCACAGTCTACTTGTTCTATTCCAAAGGTTGTGAATGTGAATAAAAGTTTTTATGTTGGTGATGATGGTGATTGCGTATTAAAAGGTTTGAAACGCAAGTCTGATTGTCTGTCTGAATCTTTAGGTAAAGATGATGATAACAATGTAATAACATCCCTGCTGGAAATATTGGATAATAATGACATGAGCGCAAATGCGCCCCTGGGAGGGGACTATGATGCGACAATGTTTAGTCTCTCTGATGGGTCAAATGGTAATTTGGAAAGGTTCAAAACGCCAATTCCCCCATCTGGGTCTCCTTTACAAGGACGAAGCCCCCCCATGGATGCAGGGCATGGCGGGCGGGGCTTCCCCAGACCCTTTACGCGCAACTTACGCGCGCTACTTGAACAGCAAGGTACAGGAGGCAACGAGACCTCTGTCACGCATGTTACACAGGTGGAAGGAATTGGTCCCGTCGGCTTCTGTTTTGGATCAGATAGCCCACGGACACCAAATCCTTTTTGAGAACGGTATTGTACCCCCGTACTTGGGAATAGTGCATACGGAACCGGGGTCGGTGGCCGAAGCACAAATCCTAGACAACGAACTCACAGAGTTACTCTCGAAAGGGGCAATCACGGTGGTTCCTCCCCTAGAAAGAGAAGACGGGTTTTACAGCCGTTACTTTCTGGTCCCGAAGAAGGATGGGGGCATGCGCCCAATCCTAGATTTGAAACCCTTCAACAAGTATGTAGAGAAGGTCAGTTTCAAAATGCTACGCACACCGGTTCTGCTGTCAATGGTGACACAGTCCGATTGGCTAACTTCGGTCGACCTAAAAGATGCTTTCTATCATTGTCCGATTGCGGAAAGACACAGAAAGTATCTTCGGTTCTGTTACCGGGGTCAGTGTTACCAGTACACATGCCTCCCGTTCGGATATCGCCTCTCTCCTCTGACATTCACAAGGTGTGTGAAAGCAGCGCTCGGAGTGTTGATGCGCAAAGGTATGCGCTTGGCATGGTTCCTAGACGACCTGTTGGTGTTGGCCCGGTCGCCGGAACAAGCAATACTCCATACTCAGGAGTTGATGGAATTCATGGAGTACATGGGTTTCACTATCAACATAAAGAAGAGCACGCCATGGCCTTCGTGCCAGGCAACGTATCTGGGTCTGAGTTTGGATACGGTATCCATGCGCGCAACCCTTACGCAAGAGAGATGGCATTCCACCAGGACCACGTTAGCACATTTCGTCCCGGGGACATATGTCACTCATCGGATGATGAGGAGGCTGCTGGGCCTTCTGGCATCGGCTCACCAAGTTGTTCCTTTAGGTCTGTTGTTCATGAGGAGACTGCAATTGTGGTTCGCAGTTCACTTCTTGAAATACGGCAACGAACGCCGGTACAACAACCATCTTATCCTGGTCCCGCGCGTGGTAGCGCAGGACCTAGACCACTGGAACAGAGCCTGCGTGGACATGTCTGGGGTCCCTATGGGACCCGAGGTAACGATTTATACGGATGCGTCCCTCTCGGGTTGGGGGGCCATCCTTGGCTACAAAACAGCGCGAGGAGTGTGGCCGTCTGGGGAGAAGGTCCACATCAACGCGCGCGAGACGGAGACGATTTGGCTGGCTACCCAGCATTTCGCTCAGGATCTCGTAGGCCGTCACATACTGATAATGACAGACAGCCTGACGGCTAAGGCCTACATCAACCGCCAAGGCGGTATGAAGTCCAAGCGTTGCAGAGTTGGCCATGCAAATTTGGATTTGGGTCAACAGCAACGCGCTATCAATCAGGGCGCTTCATGTTCCTGGGAAGGACAACGAAGCAGCGGACATCCTCTCGAGAGGCGGCCCGCATGCGGACAATTGGAGCCTCAACCCAGCCATAGTGGCTATGATCTGGGAGAGGTTCGGGGTAGCTCAAGTGGATCTGTTCGCATCGAAACTCAATTACAAGCGCCCTCGTTGGTACTCGATGCTCCCGTCCGACCTAGCGCCGTTGGGGGTCAACGCGCTTGGACTAGATCCATGGCCCGAGGAGATGCTTTACGCATTCCCCCCGCGCAGGTGCCTCCTAGACCTGGTGGTCAAGTTCGAGCGCACAGGGGGTCGGTTAGTTCTCGTGGCCCCGTACGAACCGAGCACCCCGTGGTTTCCGCGAATAGTGCCCTGGATAGTAGGCGAGCGGTTCGACGTCCCGGAGTGGGCGGACGTGCTCACGCAAGCAGGAGGGCTGCTACGGGAGGGCCCCTGGATAGGAGGCTCCCGATTAGCGGCGTGGATGCTTACAAAGCCAGGCTCTTAGCTATGGGACTTAGTGCGCAAGTGATTCGTATCATCTTAGCAGCGCGTAAAGACTCCACGTATTCCAGGTACCAGGGGTACTGGAATCGATTTGACCAATTTTGCGCTGAACGCGACATGGACCCTTTGTCAGTAGGGATTGGCCCTATACTGACTTTTGTGGAGGTCTGTAGGAGTGATAGACTATGGTCTTTCTCCTCGGTCAAAGTCTGTGTATCGGCTCTCACGTTCTTCCAGGGGAAGATCGAGGGTAGCACGGTTTTCACGCACCCGCTCATGACGCAGTACCTGTTGGGTGCTAAGAAGCTCTCAGCTAAGGAGCTTACGAGAGCTGAAACTTGGGATGCTTCCCTTGTTCTGCGCGCACTAGAGAAAGATCCCTTTGAACCCATGTCTACGGCAGACATGCGTTATGTCTCGGCTAAGCTGGCTGTGCTCTTGGCACTTACCACCGCAGCGAGGGGTTGTGAGCTCACTGCACTCACCATCAAGGGGATGGTGTTTTCTGGTGATCTGATGGTCACGCTCTTTACAGACCCCAGCTTCGTGCCCAAAACTGTGTCTGTCCTGACGCGTAGGGCCCCGGTGGTGATACACGCGTTTCATCCGTCACCGGTGACTAGGGATGAGAAACGCTTGCACCTCTCCTGTCCTGTACGGGCTTTACGCATTTACATGCGGCACACAGCAGATATTCGTAGGTCTGACAGGCTGTTGTTGACCTACAGAGTGAGCAAACCAGGTTATGCCCTTTCCACCCAGAGGCTAGCACACTGGCTGGTGGATGGTATTACGGAGGCGTATACCAAAGCGGGTAAAACAGCTCCTAAGCTGAAGGCGCATTCTACCCGAGGGACTGCTACGTCGATAGCTGTGTTGTCAGGTATCGACTGGGAGGTCATCCGCCAGGCGGCGGTTTGGAGTGGTGAGACCACTTTCTTACGGCATTATTACCGGCACGTTAAGGTGCGGTCGGTTGCCGACGCTGTTCTGGAGCAGGCCTCTTAGGATGCTCTCATCAGAACGCGTACCCCTTCCCACCAGGGGTTTGAAGGGTTCATTGGACGGCTAGGGAACGGAGGCACGAATCCTGTCGTTGTTCAATGCAATAACCCTCTCAGCCATTTTGGAGTTCGTGAAATGTAACTTTGGGTTCGCGAATAGAGCCGTTCTCCTCCTACCCGGGCCACAGGTGTGGTGCTCATTTAGTTGGAGATGGTTCGACTTACAAAGAGGAATAGCGCTTCCGGTGGGCGTGCCAATACGGGGTCGGTGGGAGGACATATGACCACAGGGGGTCATATTGTCCGGGATTGGCACGGGGAATGCACCTCCATCGTTTTTCTTTTTTCCAGCGAGCTATTGTGGATGATGTCACAATGCAATACAATAACCCTCTCAGCCATTTTGTCATTGTTCATATAACTAGGGTTCGCTTCGCGAACCCAAAGTTCAAGATTGAGGGATGGGGTTTGCTGTCACCAGGTACAAAAATGTCGGTCCTAACCATCAAGAACATTTGACAAACTTCTTTACGCAGGTCAACAATCTCTGTTTCTGCACTGACATTGATGGATTGCTCATGGCTTTGGGTTGTGTGCATGACCCACAACAATGGCGTCTTTTTATAGCTTCGTCAGAGTTGAGCCTGAAAGCTGCCCTGTTACACAATGACAGTGTCCACCCTTCAGTACCCATTGGCTATGCAATACACATGAAATAAACCTACAATAACACAAAACTGTTGTTAAAACACATACAGTACAACAATTACGACTGGAACGTCTGTGGTGATCTAAAAGTATTGGTACTGCTACTAGGAATACAGCTTGGATATACAACGTACTGTTGTTTCCTCTGTGAATGGGATAGCTGTGGTAAAGAGACACGTTACATTTAAAAGAATTGGCTGCTCGGTAAGCATTTCATTCCAGGGCAGAAAGGTGTGGCACATAAACCACTTGTCAACCCAACAGAGATATTTCTGCCTCCTCTTCATAAGGAACTCGGATTGATGAAAAATTTTGTGAAAGCAATGAACAAAGAAGGTGATGGATTTCACTATTTGAGACAGATGTTTCCAAGAATAACTGATGCCAAATTAAGGAAGGTGTTTTTGTTGGTCCACAGATAAAGACAGGTCATCAATGACAGGGAGTTAGAGGATCTGCTAGTGGGGCCAGAGAAAATAGCATGGAAGGCATTTAGGGATGTTGAGAGTTTACTTGGCAACTGCAGAGCACCAAACTACGTTGAGCTGCTTGACAACATGCTTAAAGCATACAAAGCCATGCCATTGAAAACTCGTTTTCTGCATTCACATTTTGACTTCTTCCCTGCTGATCTTGGTGCAAACAGTGAAAAACATGGTGAAAGGTTTCACCAGGACATTGCGACCATGGAAAAGAGGTATCAGGCCAACTATTGTTGGACACTGACATGAGAGGCACCAGATGCTGAGTACAAACGAAAATCAGCTACAAAACATTTTAAGCTCAGTTGAACTAACAATGTGTCAGCATCATTATGCGATTAAACATGTTAAATTCAATAAAATATATTTTAGTGTTTCTCCAATTTGCTACGTGATACAGGAAATCATAAATTATTTATGTGTTCAGCTTGACATTTTCTATCATAATCTCAATTTTTTTTCAGGAAGCAAAATGTTTGCAAAAAATTTGTCCAGTGTAATAGATCATTCATTGTTTGTGGGTCTGTCTGCTGAACAAGAACGTTTAGAGATGATGGGCCACCCTCAGCACATTTTATGTACTATTTAGAGCACAAAGGCCATGTCTACCAGAGCATCTTGCACAGTAAAATGGACAGCTTCCAGCATTGGTGTGTCAAGAGGAGCCTAGACCCCACTGGCCAGCAGCCATACCAACATGTACCCTGGCTCTGCCAAATGACGGAAGCTAAGCAAGTATGGGCTTGGTTAGTACTTGGATGGGAGACCTCTCGGGAAAATGAGTTGCTGCTGGAAGTGGTGTTGGTGGGCCAGTAGGGGGAAGTCTTCCCTCTGGTCCTAATAAAAACAACAAATATCAAATCCCAATGCCCCAGTGCAGTGACGGGGACACTGTGCTGTAGGAGATGCTGTCCTTCGGATGAGACGTTAAAGCAAGGTCATGACTCACTGTGGTCATTAAAGTTCCTATGGCACATATCGCATAGAGTAGGGGGTTCCCGGGTGGTCTGGCAAAATACCCAGCCTCGCTCTCTGCATCTGGCCACCTAATCATCCCCCCATGTAATTGGCTCAATGACTCCTCCCTCTCAAGCTGACGTGTGGTGAGCGTTCTGGCGCAAAATTGCTGCCGTGCATCACCCAGGTGGGTGCTACACATTGGTGGTGGTTGAGGTGAGTTACCCTCTTCAATGTGAAGCGCTTTGGGTGTCTAGAAAAGCGCTTTAAAAAGAAATCATTATTATTACTATTATTGCTGCTTGTTCCCTGCCTCACATGCTTTCATTCCTTCAACTGCTAGTGGACAGTAATTTCGCCTTCAGCACAGCTGAAGTGTATGCTGCTGCCATTTCCTCCTATCACGAGGGTTAGCGACTGATCGGTGTCTGATGAAATGCTTCCTGAGAGGCATACGGAGACACCGGCCAGTGCCGCGCTCCTTAGCGCCTCAGTGGGATTCAGTGCTAGTTTTGCGTGCGCTGGTTGAAGCCCCCTTTGAACCTTTGGATCAGGTTCCGCTAAAGTTTCTGTCAGCCAAAATGGCTCTGCTTTTGGCTCTGATGCCTGTATAAAGAGTGAGTGGTTTATCTGCTCTCTCTGTGGCTCTGTCATGTCTCAGGGTCCAGGGAGATGGTGGCTTAGTTCTTTGGCGCCTTTACCCGGCTTTTATGCATAAAAGCATCACTAGCTCCTTCAGGTCGAGGGTGATAACGTTGGAGGGTTTCTTCCCTCCTCCACACGAGTCTGAGGAGGAAGTGACGTCTCATCTCATCTGCCTGGTGCGCACGGCTGCCCTGCGCCGTGCCCAGCGTTTTTTTGTGTGCACTACAGAGAGCAGTCTCGGGGGCTTCCTGTGTCTACACAGCGCCTGTCACACTGGCTGTATGAGGCTGTTTCACAGGCATATCTCTCCTCTGGGATGGATCACCGGAGGGCATCAGAGCACACTCCACCAGAGGACTTTCCTCTTCCACGGCTTTGCATAGAGGAATGACAGTGGAAGACATTTGCACTGCGACTTCTTGGTCTTAACTCCGTTCTTTCATTGGTTTTGTCTCCCGTTTTTCTGTGACACACTCTCTATCAAGTGTTCTGTCAGAGTGATTGATATCAGGGGATTCGGCTGTGCGCTCTCTCTCTCTTGCTTGTCGGCGCAGAGAGCGCCCCCCCCCCTCCACCCTACTCTGCACCTCGCTAGACTGTTATAGTGCCTAACCATTGTCTCCACTTTCTCACCCCCTCATGAAGAATATTAGATATTCTGCTATGCTGTGCCATCGGGGTACATATGGGGTTTTGTGAGGCTCTATTACTTATGACGCAATGGCAGGGCATGGAACAGCTTTTGCTTTGTTGCGAAGTGGGTGTGTGTTTGTGCTTGTGGTACCGGACGGACCCAGTGTGGCATAGACCATATCCTGCTTCGCCCTTGTCCTCCTAGCGATAGCCTTATAAGGCTGCGCCTGTACTACGAAGTAGAACTTTAGAACATACCGTAACTCCAGAGTCTATGAGTATAGGCGTAGCCCTCCAAGTTCTGGGCCCCACTGGCTCTGTGACTAGCTGAAGAAAAAGATGTGTTTCTGGGAGCCGATTTTCCGTTCTCAATGTAATACATGAGTTGGAACCGTAGGCGGGGCTCACACTGCAGGTGGGCATGGACTAAAGTTTTTTCTTTCTTATTTTTATCCCCCCCCCCCCCCCCCTTAGATTCTGGAGTTCCATCTAAACCACGTATCCTGCTCTCAGGGTCGCGGGGATGCTGGAGCCTATCCCAGCAGTCATTGGGCGGCGGGCGGGGAGACACCCTGGACAGGCCGCCAGGACATCACAGGGAAGAATCTGAAGTTACGGTACGTTAATTCTAGTGTTTGTGACACCCCCCCCACCCCCCGTGCTGGAACACCGGTAGTGGTGCGTTTTATGTCAACCAGCAAACTGTCTCCGATTGGTTAAAGTTAGGGTTAGGGTGGGGTTAGGACTAGCCAATCAGAGGCATGCAAACGCTTTCATAACAAGGAAGGTAGATCCAAAGTTGTTTGGAAAAACGATAGACGAGATTGCTTTGCCAGAGCTGAAGTAGCGACGGAGTAGTTTCTGGTGCTCCAGAGAAGAAAGAAACTCTGCATTCAGAGGGAGGATGAAAGTCAAAAAATGAAAGCGATCGACAAACACGGTGAACCATTGGTGTAGCTTTTCCTTGTTGGAAGGCACTAAAAGAGAAAGGACTAATTAAGAGCAGATATGGCTGTCGCATTGCAGCTCTAGGACAGGTTGGTATTTGTAAAATACTTGGAGTAGGCTATGTAGGTAGCTATTACATTTACTCTACCCAAGTAATGGATTATTGTCTTGGGATTGCGGAAGTTTCTTTGTATTTTTATATCTATTTTTGTAACTGTTAACTAAGCACGTGCCGACAGTGTTTGTGTAATTACTCTCGATGCCAAAAGGGGGGGGGGCCAACTGCAGATTTAACTATTTGTTTACTAACAGGTCTTTCCTGATTTATTTATGACTCGTTCCTTTGTAACTCTTCAGGATTTTGTGTGCAGCATTATAAGGTGTTACTAAAATTGTGTTGTCAGGGGTCTTTCACAATAACCCGCCGCCCACGTCGATCAGTTTTCAATGGTAACCACAAAACTTTAAAACATAAAACACGCCCAGGAACTCAATTCCTATTCTAAGTTGTACCGCTTCAAGTTACTTAAAAGCAATTAAGAGGGGCGTCCGGGTAGCGTGGCCTTCTAGTCCATTGCCTAACAACACGGGAATCGTCGGTTTGAATCCCCGTGTTACCTCCGGCTTGTTTGGGCGTCCCTACAGATGCAATTGGCCGTGTCTGCGGATGGGAAGCCGGAGTATGTGTCCTGATCACTGCACTAGCGCCTCCGCTGGTCGGTCGGGGCGCCTGTTCAGGGAGGAGTGGGAATTGGGGGGGGGGGGTATAGCGTGATCCTCCCATGCGCTAAGTCCCCCTGGCGAAACTCCTCACTGTCAGGTGAAGAGAAAGGTCTGGCGACTCCACATGTATCGGAGGAGACGTGGTAGTCTGCAGCCCTCCCCGGATCAGCAGAGGGGGTGGAGCAGCGACCGGGGAGAGTAAGGTAATTGGCCACGTACAACTGGGGGGGAAAATCCCCCCCCGAAAAGTAACTAGGGCACTTTATATTATCCTTTTGGTAGATTTTTCATACCCCTACATCTTTTGAACAAACAAAAGACTGATTTAAAGAAATGAAATCAGTGTTGTGGGAATGGCAGTGGCAATCACACCCAAATGCTATACGCTTTAGTACTGTCAGTGGCACGATCAGGGCCGGGCTACGCGGTGTCCCGGAGACCCGATGACAAGACTTAGGTGCAGTGATTATGTCTCTCGCTGGCTGTCTGTAATCTAAGCCACCCACGCCATGCTTCTCATTTTGTCCACTGTGGCCATTTCTAAAGCTCTGGCTCTGGTCTTGTCAGCAAAAGGTCAGTCTGGCCCGGAAAGCGGAGCGCTCACTTCCTCCAGGGAAATTAATGGTTTCAGTCCACAATCGCTGCCTCTTGACTCTCCTTGTAATTTGCCAGAGTGGTCGTGAAAGAGGACACCTTTTAGAGGTAAATGTGTTCTGCCGCTGCAGAAAGACTGGTAACAGCTCGGTTATGTATATGGCAATAGGCGCGTGTGAGGGCGCTTTTTTTTGGCTCTGTTGTACTTTAAGGGGAGATGGTAGACAAAGGCAAGGTATGGTTAAGCTCTGTGCGTGTGCGCACGCATGTTTTATGTAAGCTGTGCTCCTGGACAAGGTGATCTCCCCTCCGCTTCCTGAGGAGGTGTGCAGCAGCCAGCCCGGCCACCCACCACGGCTCTGCCGCCATGTTATTGATGATGTTCTTCTCCTCCCCGATGTTCACGGGGGGATACACGAGGAGACGGTGGAAACTCGTCTTCATTCTCCCGTCAGGGAAGTTTACAGGCAGTTGCTGTTCAAAAGCCCCGTACCGGTTCCAGTATCGATGATGGGAATGGTTCTGGAGAGGTAACAGCGAGGGCGGTCCAACCTTCACACAAGTACAACCGAGAGCGCATTATGTTAATCACAAGGTAATGGTTCAGAGCAGCAACAAAAAAATTAATGTCGAGATACATTTACACCCTAAAATAACATCGTTAACTCGGCAACTCGACGTCTGCGTGTCGGTATCGGTTACAGGCTCTGGATGAGCAGAAAGGGGAGCGTGTTGAAGTGAAGCGTGAGCCCGGGTCGACGTGACACTACTGTGAAGCTCTTCCCTGTCCTGAAAGGAACTTCCTGCGCTCTTGCGTTTTAATCCACAGGTTTCCTGCAGATCCCCGTCTACCGTCCCGCACGGTGATTCATTATACTGGAGCTAAATACGGCCTTGGCTGTCCAGTTGTTACATTAGACCTCAGCCCAAGTCTCACCAGGGTCTATAAATCACCACCACAGATACTAATGGAGGTTTCAGACCATTTGTAAGCCGTCTTCCAGAAGTTGAGAGGGGAGAGCGAGAGCGAGAGGCGTCGCGTCTTAGAAGAAGCGCGCGAGTCTCGTTTCCCGACCCGATAAAGCGATTATAATTCAATTGAGAGCAAAATGCTCAATTAGGCGTCGCTAGGGGAGGATCGGGTTACTGCCAAATGCAAAGTTTCAAAAAAAGTATGTGAGGAGATGGGCTCTTCCTGGCAGCGCTGCAGTGGAGGAGTGCCGTTGTTAGCGAGGTGGAATTATCTCGAGGAAAAGAAAACCCCGCAGCGGATTTCGGCACCACATTTTAGGGGAGTGAAATTTAACCTTGCAGCATCTTTCTGTGTGACGTCAACCCATAGCGCGACTGCCTGATGATTTATCCTACATGGCCAACCCTAATCGTCCCCCAAACCACATGACGCTCCATAACCAAAACCCACAGTAGTTAAGCAAATCCTGGTCAAATGGACGTTGAGTGTCTTTTACTTTTTTCTTCTAAAAAATAATAGAAAGCTGTAATCCCAAACCGGCACAATAAAGTAATTCAACCAAATCAACCAGCCCCTTTAAAGCTGTGAATGCCACACAGGCGTCCCGGGAGGCTGTTTCTGTCGAGACCAGACCCCAGGTGAGGAATGATCCAGTATCCAACCCAGTATCACAGTGAAGCTGCTGTACTGGTGGACGCTGCGACAGAGGAGGGTCGGCGTGACGGCGGGGGTCTTTCTGAGGTGCAGGTGTCCTCGTGCAGGTGCACATCAATACGGAAATGGGGCACCGTGTGTATGTACTTTAGCCTTTTTTTTGGACCCCCCCCCCAGTTATCAATTGCACCCGGCCAATAATCCCCACGCTTTCAAACCGTCCCGTTGGCTGCTCCAGCCCCCTCTGCCGATCCGGGGAGGGCTGCAGACTACCACATGCATCCTCCGATACACATGGAGTCGCCAGCCGCTTCTTTTCACCTGACAGTGAGGAGTTTCGCCAGGATGACGTAGAACGTGGGAGGATCACGCTACCCCCCCCCCGAACAGGCACCCCGACTGACCAGAGGAGGCGCTAGTACAGCGACCAGGACATATACCCACATTCGGCTTCCCACCCGCAGACACGGCCAGCTGTGTCTGTAGGGACGCCCGACCAAGCCAGCGGTAACGCGAGGATTCGAACCGGCGATCCCCGTGTTGGTAGGCAACGGAATAGACCACCACGCCGCCCAGACGCCCCATTAGCATAGTATTTGAGTACCCATGGGGCCTTGTTGACCCTATTGGCTAGAAGACTGATATTGCTGCATTGGAAGCCATCCTCTCCATCTCATGAGGCTTGCATCAGAGATGTACTTCATTTTAGTAAATCAGAAAATATCAAATACACACTATGAGAGTCTACGGCCAAACTTTTCAGAACATGGCGACCCCTGTTGGAGCATATAGAGATGTCGCGTTTGCAGAGTGTCCCTCAGGGAAGCTGGCTGTTGGTTATTAGTGCTACCTGTGATTTTGCTCCGTTGATTACTGAAGACTAATCTGTAGCACCAACACTGCGTATGTTGCAGTTTACCATGACGACTGTGTGTGTGCTTTATGTGTGTATGTATGTATATATATATATATATATATATATATATATATATATATATATATATATATATATATACACTACCGTTCAAAAGTTTGGGATCACCCAAACAATTTTGTGTTTTCCATGAAAAGTCACACTTATTCACCACCATATGTTGTGAAATGAATAGAAAATAGAGTCAAGACATTGACAAGGTTAGAAATAATGATTTGTATTTGAAATAAGATTTTTTTTACATCAAACTTTGCTTTCGTCAAAGAATCCTCCATTTGCAGCAATTACAGCATTGCAGACCTTTGGCATTCTAGCTGTTAATTTGTTGAGGTAATCTGGAGAAATTGCACCCCACGCTTCCAGAAGCAGCTCCCACAAGTTGGATTGGTTGGATTGGTTGGATGGGCACTTCTTGCGTACCATACGGTCAAGCTGCTCCCACAACAGCTCAATGGGGTTCAGATCTGGTGACTGCGCTGGCCACTCCATTACCGATAGAATACCAGCTGCCTGCTTCTGCTCTAAATAGTTCTTGCACAATTTGGAGGTGTGTTTAGGGTCATTGTCCTGTTGTAGGATGAAATTGGCTCCAATCAAGCGCTGTCCACTGGGTATGGCATGGCGTTGCAAAATGGAGTGATAGCCTTCCTTATTCAGAATCCCTTTTACCCTGTACAAATCTCCCACCTTACCAGCACCAAAGCAACCCCAGACCATCACATTACCTCCACCATGCTTAACAGATGGCGTCAGGCATTCTTCCAGCATCTTTTCATTTGTTCTGCGTCTCACAAACGTTCTTCTTTGTGATCCAAACACCTCAAACTTGGATTCATCCGTCCACAACACTTTTTTCCAGTCTTCCTCTGTCCAATGTCTGTGTTCTTTTGCCCATCTTAATCTTTTTCTTTTATTGGTCAGTCTCAGATATGGCTTTTTCTTTGCCACTCTGCCCTGAAGCCCAGAATCCCGCAGCCGCCTCTTCACTGTAGATGTTGACACTGGTGTTTTGCGGGTACTATTTAATGAAGATGCCAGTTGGGGACCTGTGAGGCGTCTGTTTCTCAAACTAGAGACTCTAATGTACTTATCTTCTTGCTCAGTTGTGCAACGCGGCCTCCCACTTCTTTTTCTACTCTGGTTAGAGCCTGTTTGTGCTGTCCTCTGAAGGGAGTAGTACACACCGGTGTAGGAAATCTTCAATTTCTTAGCAATTTCTCGCATGGAATAGCCTTCATTTCTAAGAACAAGAATAGACTGTCGAGTTTCAGATGAAAGTTCTCTTTTTCTGGCCATTTTGAGCGTTTAATTGACCCCACAAATGTGATGCTCCAGAAACTCAATCTGCTCAAAGGAAGGTCAGTTTTGTAGCTTCTGTAACGAGCTAAACTGTTTTCAGATGTGTGAACATGATTGCACAAGGGTTTTCTAATCATCAAATAGCCTTCTGAGCCAATGAGCAAACACATTGTACCATTAGAACACTGGAGTGATAGTTGCTTGAAATGGGCCTCTATACACCTATGTAGATATTGCACCAAAAACCAGACATTTGCAGCTAGAATAGTCATTTACCACATTAGCAATGTATAGAGTGTATTTCTTTAAAGTTAAGACTAGTTTAAAGTTATCTTCATTGAAAAGTACAGTGCTTTTCCTTCAAAAATATGGACATTTCAATGTGATCCCAAACTTTTGAACGGTAGTGTATATATATATACACTACCGTTCAAAAGTTTGGGATCACCCAAACAATTTCGTGTTTTCCATGAAAAGTCACACTTATTCACCACCATATGTTGTGAAATGAATAGAAAATAGAGTCAAGACATTGACAAGGTTAGAAATAATGATTTGTATTTGAAATAAGATTTTTTTTACATCAAACTTTGCTTTCGTCAAAGAATCCTCCATTTGCAGCAATTACAGCATTGCAGACCTTTGGCATTCTAGCTGTTAATTTGTTGAGGTAATCTGGAGAATTTGCACCCCACGCTTCCAGAAGCAGCTCCCACAAGTTGGATTGGTTGGATGGGCACTTCTTTGAGCAGATTGAGTTTCTGGAGCATCACATTTGTGGGGTCAATTAAACGCTCAAAATGGCCAGAAAAAGAGAACTTTCATCTGAAACTCGACAGTCTATTCTTGTTCTTAGAAATGAAGGCTATTCCATGCGAGAAATTGCTAAGAAATTGAAGATTTCCTACACCGGTGTGTACTACTCCCTTCAGAGGACAGCACAAACAGGCTCTAACAGGTACTATTTAATGAAGATGCCAGTTGGGGACCTGTGAGGCGTCTGTTTCTCAAACTAGAGACTCTAATGTACTTATCTTCTTGCTCAGTTGTGCAACGCGGCCTCCCACTTCTTTTTCTACTCTGGTTAGAGCCTGTTTGTGCTGTCCTCTGAAGGGAGTAGTACACACCGGTGTAGGAAATCTTCAATTTCTTAGCAATTTCTCGCATGGAATAGCCTTCATTTCTAAGAACAAGAATAGACTGTCGAGTTTCAGATGAAAGTTCTCTTTTTCTGGCCATTTTGAGCATTTAATTGACCCCACAATTGTGATGCTCCAGAAACTCAATCTGCTCAAAGATGTGCCCATCCAACCAATCCAACTTGTGGGAGCTGCTTCTGGAAGCGTGGGGTGCAATTTCTCCAGATTACCTCAACAAATTAACAGCTAGAATGCCAAAGGTCTGCAATGCTGTAATTGCTGCAAATGGAGGATTCTTTGACGAAAGCAAAGTTTGATGTAAAAAAAATCTTATTTCAAATACAAATCATTATTTCTAACCTTGTCAATGTCTTGACTCTATTTTCTATTCATTTCACAACATATGGTGGTGAATAAGTGTGACTTTTCATGGAAAACACAAAATTGTTTGGGTGATCCCAAACTTTTGAACGGTAGTGTATATATATATATATAGTAGCGAATTCGGGAGGCAACCACAGGAACTGCCGCGGCCGGGACGCGAACCCGTATTGCCCGCACCGCGGGAGACATCGCTGACCGCTCAACTAAAGGGTCAGACCGTCTACTTATCCATGCACGTTACAATATATATACATGTCTATATGCCATCTTTTTATGTTTTCAAAAACTATGTTGAAACTGTTGTTTACAACGTTAACAAACCTAAATTAAAAGAGTTTGGAAGAAAAAAGGATGGTATTTGATGTCATCATACCGTCTCTCACATAGATAGAGCTCGTATTTCTTTCACTATGTCGTGTTTGTCATGATGCCCATTGTACCGTTAAAATCATTATCATTGATCGTTATTAGAATCACTTTCATTTGAGCCAAGTGAGTAACTCATCAGGTAAAACTCCCGCTGTGTAAAAAACTATTGAACACATCGTGATTCATAACGACCGTAGCCTTTCACCAGTAGCCCCCTTCACTTGCATGTTCTGTGATCTGCACAGCTCCTTTATGAGACCTGTCATACGCAAGACACGAGTTATAACTGTGTTGTTCGGGTTTCAGCATCGATAGCCTCACATTTGCTACGTGGCCAAACCACAAATCTTTGAAGGGGTGTCATATAAGCTCGTCGTGGGTGCAATCGGAGAGGAAGGAGGCCTCTCGATGGCCCATTGGTGGAATCAATACTTATGATGTGTGCTAGTCTGCAGCGCAGCTAACGTTTCACCGGCTGGAGGGTGCTGCTCTCCTCATTGTTGCAGGCAAGATCTGATGGATTAGAGCCCAAACCACACACCCCCACCCCCACCCCACTCGTCCCGTTTGTATGTGCATGAGGCACAGCCTAGCTCGGCCACATACGGACACACACACACACACACACACACACACACACACACACACACACACACACACACACACACACACATCTCAGGGTCTCTGCTCAGTGCCTGGGGCATTGGCAGGTCAAAGTCCAGAGCACAAAAGTCACTCCAGCCAGCCAGCCAGCCAGCCAGATATGGCATGGCACGGCACGGCACGGCACGGCGCGGCGTGGCTGAGAGGCTGTCTAATGGGTGTGAGTAGCCCCGTAGGGAAATGAGACGGGGCGGCGCAGAGGAATGGGCAGAGCGAGATAAGGGCAGAGAGACAGATAAGGGCAGAGGATTGTGTGTCTGTTGGAGGGTCGGTAATCGGGGACAAAAGAGGGAGATTTGTTGTTTGAGTTTGGAAGAGAAAGAGAGAGACGTGGTGTGTCTGTCGGGCTGTAAGAGAATAAGGGGGGCGGAGGGTGGAGGAGAGAGGGCTGCGTCAGAGAGAGGCGGCATATATTTCACCCTGTCATCGGGGCTCTTGGCTGGTGCAGGATTGGTTTTGAATGGTTTTGGAATCACAGTCCATCAAACAGGCCTACGTGGGGAGACGTGCACCTGTCGGGGGTCCAGTCTGGCTGCACTGGGACGATACTCTCCATGATCTGGCTCCTGCAGGCTTTTGGGGAAGTGGAAGAATGTGAGTGGTCAATTGATGAGGGCTCTGCCTCGAGGGCGTGTACTTCAGCATTTTCCCCCTATGTTGATCTGTTCCTTAGGGGGACCCTCACTGTAATGTACTGTCACGACACACACACAGACACAGACACACACACACACACACACACACACACACACAGAGGACTCGATGCGACGATCCCTGTGCCATGCTGCAGGATGAGCATTGAATGAGCATTCACACTGACGACCAAATCAATCAAAAGGACACTGTATTAACCCTCATCCTGACCCGGGGTACTAAAGTCAGTGGTTACCATAGAGACAACTAGGCGATGCCCTCATAAATATACTAGCTCAGCTCACAGGCAGCATCATTTATTTGATTACATAAAGCCCACTATTAGACCGCCCAGCCTCTGAGAGTGGGCCATGTTAGCGGGCTTATCAAGTGGGCACTTGCACACTTTGTCACTAGATTTTGCAATATTGCATGTCCTCCAGACAACATATCTAGCTGCTTGTTTTTGATACATGGGGGGTGGGCTTGCATTTGGTGCAAACTGGTGCCAATGGATGTGCTCTCTTGCCCTTTCATTCTCAAATAAGCACATATACCTATATGAGAGGTAATATGGCATCAGTAATCTCATATCTGGAAAACTTTAAGATATATATATAATATATACACTATATATATATACACTATATATATATATATATGTTTTAATTAATTAATTAATGCTTGTCAATCTCCCGCTCCATCCTACCCTCACTCGTGAACAAGACCCCGAGATACTTGAACTCCTTCACTTGAGGCAAGAACTCATCCCCAACCCGGAGGGAGCAATCCACAATTTTCTGGTAGAGAACCATGGCCTCAGACTTGGGGGTGCTGACTCTCATCCCGGCCATTTCACACTCAGCTGCAAACCGCCCCAGTGCCCGCTGGAGGTCGCGTTCTGATGAAGCCAACAAAAGCCCATCATCTGAGAAGAGCAGCATCAGCAGTAATGTGGACGTTGTACCGGACCGTTGTGATGAAGAGGGAGCTGAGCCGGGAGGCAAAGCTCTCAATTTACCAGTCAGTCTTCGTTCCAGCCCTCACCTATGGTCCTGAGCTTTGGGTAGTGACCGAAAGGGTGAGATCACGGATACAAGTGGTTGAAATGAGTTTCCTCCATAGGGTGTCTGGGCTCAGCCTTAGAGATAGGGTGAGGAGCTCGGACATCTGGACGGAGCTTGGGGTAGAGTCGCTGCTCCTTTGCGTCGAAAGGAGCCAGTTGAGGTGGTTTGGGCATCTGATTAGGACGACTCCTGGACACCTTCCTTTGGAGGTTTTTCGGGCACGTCCAACTGGGAGGAGACCCCGGGTTAGACCCAGAACTCGCTGGAGGGACTACATGTCCAATCTGGCCCCGAAATGCCTTGGGATCCCCCAGGAGGAGCTGAAGGGCGTTGCTGGGGGGAGGGATGTCTGGAGTGTCCTACTTAGCTTGCTGCCACCGCGACCCGACCCCGGAGAAGCGGCTGATGATGAATTCATAATTAATGCATGCAAAAACATTTTTTTAAACCCCCCCCACCCTTTTTTTCCTCCCCAATTGTATCCGGCCAATCAGCCCACTCTTCCGATCCATCCCAGTCACTGCTCCACTCCCTCTGCCGATCCGGGGAGGGCTGCAGACTACAACATGCCTCCTCGGAAACATGTGGTGTCGCCAGCTGCTTCTTTTCACCTGACGGTGAGGAGTTTCGCCAGGATGACGTAGCACGTGGGAGGATCATGTTGTTTCCCCAGTTCCCCCTCCCCCCTAACAGGCGCCCTACCCGACCAGAGGAGAGGAGGCGCTAGCGCAGCGACCAGGACACATACCCACATCCAGCTTCCCACCCGCAGACATGGCCAGTTGTGTCTGTAGGGACGCCCGAACAAGCCGGAGGTTACACGGGGATTTGAACAAGAGATCCCGGTGTTGGTAGGCAACGGAGTAGACCGCTACGCTACCCGGACGCAATGTTAGATAACCCTCACATAGCACCAGTGCAAAGTAGATGAGGAAGGACAGCCAATCAAAGGACTCAAAAAAAATCACTCCCCTCTTGTCTGAAAACTGAGTGGCATCATAATCATTTACGCAAATGTGGCAACATCACGCCATTTATTTTCACTATCCATGTGAGTTTGCAAGAGGTTTGAATACTAGTTAAGCCTCCCACACACACACGCACAGACACACACACAAAGAAAGACACAAAGAGACAGCTCAGGTGTCATACACTTCTTAGTTTTATCCTGCAGCCTGGAAAACAGTATTTCTTCTGCAGGGCTAATCTCACTTACACTAATCTGCTTTCTTGCGGCTACACGAGCTGCTGACACCTATTACCCGTGTGTTTTCACACTCTCTATGACGCATATACATGCAGTAATATGTCATGTCACTGATATTCATCCCATGTGCTCTCTGTGCCATACCCGGAAGTCTCCACGCCCCACCATGTTTAGCTGCCCTACACACATGCGACCGACCCCTAAAGGTTATCTGCGCCACATGATGGATGGACTTCACTAATCTGATCATCTAAAATGCATGACATGCTGCCCTAGCCATGCTATTACATGTGCACGCAGTAACAAGCCATTTCGGCCCCGGTGCTGCCGGTACCGTTCTGGCAGCCCCGGGGCGTCACTTGTCGATACCGAGCGTGTCCCTTTGTTTGGTACTGCCGCTGTAATGGAAAATAAACGTCTAGGCATAAAAAAAAAAAATGACCGGACTCGACCTCGTTTTCTGCACAGCGCAGTGCGTTTTGACGGCAGTAGTTGGAAAGCTGGAGGTTATATTTAGGCAGGGGACGTTGATGCAAAGTATCTTTTTAAGCTGAGGGCACATGCAGGTCACCTTTACTAAGACTTCTGTCGGTGCTTATATCAGCACTGTTACGCAAGGGGGCTGCCATTTCTCTCACTCGCTGCATGTCCCCCCCGGTTGGTTCCCAAACTGTCACCGCAAAACAACCGACCTCAATCTCGTCAAAACACAACAACGTGCCACCTCCCACTAACATCACGCGCGCGCACAATAAAGGTCTCCATCAACAGGTTTTTCTTTTCTTTCACGTAAGACTTTTGCTGAGATGGGCAAAAGCGGGGGACGACACGCCGAAGTGTGCAGACATTTGCTATTCTTTTTTTTTTGGGTAATATAATTTAGTTGAAAAGAGAGGGTGCACCGGCGATCAATACCAGGTCAGCCAATGATGGATGGCGGTGCGATTACTAATTTCACAGCGAGACAAATGACCGCGCCGGGCCTGCAGAGCGAGCGAGCTGCACGGGGGAGCCAGGGCTCCCCAATCCACTCCCCTATTGGTGCGGCCATTCATCTCCATTGCTTCTGCACCCCCTATCTTTCACACTCGCGCTGTGAGGGATCATAAGGCCTGCTTGGTTAATCACGTGAGGGGGGCGGAGGGGGGGGTTCTGTGTTCACTATGGCTGCACCGACTTTGCCGTTACTAACGCACGTGTGACATTAGTGGACAAAGGAGCCCAGATGAGATAATTGAGATCCCGTCCGGCCATGTGGGTGCGTGCTATTGATACACAATGATAAGGTGAGGTAAGCGCGCTGATCCGCCCTCTGACACCGAATATCGATCATGAATCGGAAGACAATAACCAGTTGTATATTATTGCCCTGTGTACAATTTTTTTTAAAGTTTTCACATTCAATAATTCGATGTTAAAGAGAGAGAGAGAGAGAGAGAGAGAGAGAGAGAGAGAGAGAGAGAGAGAGAGAGGGCGGGAAAAAAATCCCAGAGGCGGAAACAGCAGCGTCATATAGGAACATGAAAAAGATGATCTTCATTTACCGCCGCCTCAGTAGATGTGAGGATGAGGAGCAAAGAGTGATGAGTGGGAGGAAGCAGAGGAGCGAGATAGGTCAGAGAGAGAGAGAGGGAGAGGGAGAGAGAGAGGCAGGAGGACGTGTCCAACTTTCTGGGTCCCTCAGCTCAGATGAACTCATTAGAAGTTAATTAATCAGAGCTATCGATTGGTTGTCAGTCTCGCTCACGCAGGGCTCCACCGGTGGCCCGGGCTCGGGTTCTGCTGAAACGCTGACTGGTCTGTCCTCTGCCTCGCTGTCTGCTGTGACGGGGTCTGTGGCGTCTCTTCTGGCGCCATGCTGCGTCGGCAGTGTAGGGTGAGCCCGTGTGGGATAACCCGTGGGTTTAAGCTTTTAGCGAGGATGACAACTTGATTGAAGAGTTAGGGCGGGATTTATTCCCAGAAGTGCCGTTTTAGTCGGCGTCACGTGCATGCTCTCTCAGTGTTATTTGCATAATTTATCACAACCACACAAGTAATAATAATGATAATAATGATAATGGGTTACATTTATATAGCGCTTGATCTAGACACCCGAAGCGCTTAACACTGAAGGGGGGAAGCAAGTGCCGAGGGGAAGGTTACACTTCCACATCTTACGGTATCATACCGGTAGCAGCTACCGCCCCGGTTTGTAACGTTGCGGTGAGCAATGCAAAAAATATCGGGTGTCTGGGTAGCGTAGTGGTCTATTCTGTTGCCTGCCAGCACAGGGATCGCCGGTTCGAATCCCCGTGTTACCTCCGGCTTGGTTGGGCGTCCCTACAGACCCAACTGGCTGTGTGTGTGGATGGGAAGCCGGATGTGGGTATGTGCCCTGGTCGCTGTACTAGCGCCTCCTCTGGTCGGTCGGGGCGCCTGTTCTGGGGGAGGAGGAATTGGGGGAAATGGCGTGATATTTTCACGTGCTACGACCCCCTGGTGAAACTCTTAAGAACAAATCTGATACAGTACTGAGGGGTATAGATATCTATTAATCCATCACTCAACCACCCACCCACCCATCCAGACAAAACCTTCTTGGCGTCCAGGTAGTGTAGCGGTCTGTTCCATTGCTTACCAATACGGGGATCGCTTGTTTGAATCCACGTGTTACCTCCGGCTTGGTCGGGCGTCCCTACAGGCATAATTGATCGTGTCTGCAGGTGGGAAGCCGGATGTGGGTATGTGCCCTGGTCGCTGTACTAGCGCCTCCTCTGGTCGGTCGGGACGCCTGTTCGGGGGGGAGGGGGAACTGGGGGGAATAGTGTGATCCTCCCATGTGCTACATCCCCCTTCGAAACTCCTTACTGTCAGGTGAAAACAAGCACCTGGCGACTCCACATGTATCTGAGGAGGCATGTGGTAGTCTGCAGCCCCTCCATGGATCGGCAGAGGGGGTGGAGCAGCGACCGGGACGGCTCAGAAGAGTGGGGTAATTGGATGGGTACAACTGGGGCGAAAAAAGGGGGGAAAAGTCCAAAAAAATAAAAATAAAAACCCATCTACATGCCATCCCAGGGTGGCAGCATGGCGGTAACCTGGGTGTGGTCAGGCCAGTTATTGTTGCCCTATAGTTGTGCACAAGCAGGGACTCTGCACGGGGGGGGGGGGGGGTACTTTCACAGGGCCTGAAGCAAGAAGCGTCCCTTCAGACAGGCGTCATGACACTGTGCTGGAATCAAAGCTCTCTTTCATGGGGAGGGCTCAGGCTGACATCTTATCAGGGGGGTCGCATCAGCGCCACCGTCTGTCTGCACGCTCGTGCTCTCTCTTTTCCAAGTGTTATTGGCGCCAGTAAAATTTCTTTGTGGGCAACTGAATTTGGCATGAAGCCAAGACAAGGCTTTTAAGTGCATAGATACTCATCTGAATACCTTCCAGACACATGTGGTTGCAGTTTACGGGCCGGTACGAGGGAGAGCCATTTTGAAATCAGTTTCTAATATATTCAATGAATAATGGTGATAAGTCAAACTAAACTGGAAATGAACAGATTATAACCTCTTTAGTCGTGTCCTGGTGTCTCAACCAGTCATGTGCATGTGTCATTTACTCGGGCCTTAGTGCTGTGATCAGGGTTTGGATCTGGTGGCGTTTGTTGCATTTCTCCCCCCCTTTCTCTCTCCCTATCTCTCCTGTTAACCCTCATCCATGCCTTCATGACCCCCACCCCCACTCCCGGTCTGGATCATTGCAATGGAGTCCTGTCTGGGGTACCTAGCAAAGCCCTAGACAGGCCTCAGTATGTGCAGAACTCAGCTGGCCGGGTGCTCACCCGCACCAAGCCCTGGCAACACATCACTCCCACCCTTCCCACCTTCACCGGCTCCCCGGTCAAATCCCGCATTTCTTATAAAATCCTCCTCCTCACCTATAAATCCCTCCATGCCCTTAACCCCCGGTGCCTATCAGACATCCTCAACCCCTATATTCCGTCCCGGAATCTGCGGTCCGCAGACACGGGCCTGCTTTCCATCCCCCAAACCAGCCTGCGGACTTTTGTGGGATAGAGCCTTTGATGTGGCAGCCCCCGACATGAGGGACTCTATTCCTGCAGAGACCCACAACGCTGCTTCTTTGGGCAATTTTAAAAGATTACTGAAAACCAACCTTTTTTTGGGGGGGGGGATTTTTCCCTCTTTTTCCTCCCCAATTGTACCCGGCCAATTACCCCACTTTTCCGAAAGAACTCCCATTGCTGAGTCCCTGTTTGTGCACTATTAGGGCAATAGCTCAATAACCGGCCTTACCAGACCCACCTGCAACCCTGGGGCAGACTGTAGATATTTTTTTATTTTTATTTTTTGGACTTTCCCCCCTTTTTCCTCCCCAATTGCACCTGGCGAGTTACCCCACTCTTCTGAGCCATCCCAGTCGCTGCTCCACCCCCTCTGCCGATCCCGAGAGGGCTGCAGCCTACCACATGCCTCCTCCGATACATGTGGAGTCGCCAGCTGCTTCTTTTCACCTGACAGTGAGGAGGTTCGCCAGAGGGACGTAGCGCGTGGGAGGATCACGCTATTCCCCCCCAGTTCCCCCTTCCCCTCGAACAGGTACCCCGACCGGCCAGAGAAGGCGCTAATGCAACGACCAGGACACATACTCACATCCGGGTTCCCACCCGCAGACACGGCCAGTTGTGTCTGTAGGGCTGCCCGACCAAGCCGGAGGTAACATGGGGATTCGAACCGACGAGCCCCATGTTGGTAGGCAACGGAATAGACCGCCACGCCACCCAGATGCCCAAAAACTACTTTTTGTTTATTTATTCATTTGTTGTTGCCTAGTGTAAAGCGCCCTTGGGTCCCTTGAAAGGCGCCATTAAATTGTTGTTGTTTTTGTTGTTGTTAAATAAAGGCAAAAGTTGACCAAATATCAAACCCTGATGCAGTTCATCACCCCACCACATATGCAGATTTGTAAAAGTAATGTAAATTATGATTTAGGTAAAAGTTTTACATAGTTTGCCCAGCACGTCCCCATTTTGCTCTGTTATTATCCATCCTCTTTTCTACTTAGCTGTATTCCATCACATGCTATTGCAGCAACCCACTTCCCTCATTAGAATAATTAAGAGGTGATTGATCCAGTCTATCTAATCCACATTAATCCAAGACTGTCAATTTACGTTGCAGTGCTTGCTGGAAGATAACACTTAACATTTCAGAAACAAGTAAACAAGAAGGCATGTCCTGAAACAGAGCTGTTGATAAGTCCGGATGATGGGACCCCCCCCTGGGACCCCCCCCCCCGTCAGTTCGCGGGCCGCTGGAAGTTGAGCACCGCCTACCGGGGTTTGGCAGACCTGGCTGCTTGTAGCACATTAGCTGAATGTATTAAATGCCTTGCCATTATTTAGAGGTGCGAGCGGCAGCGTGCCGCCGGGGCGCGGATACACGTGCTCTTGATGGGGGATTTCGGACCTCCGCGTGCTGGGGATGTGCCTCTGGGGGGGGGGATTGCTTTTGTCGGGGGTCTGACCTCTCCTTGGTTCAATTCGCCTCGGAGATTTGTCATCGTTTGCAGACTGCAGACAGTTTGGGGGTTTTGTGTTAAACCCCATTGTACTGAGCTTGATAGTAGACTATATGGCAGACGCGCGTACACACGGGCGCGAGCACTCGCACGCGTGCATGTTTGTTTTTTCTAGACTTATAATTCCCGAACCCCCTAACGCTAGCTTTAATTAGCAGAACTACATCCCTAACCTCGACCCTTACCCTAAACGTAACCTCATCCTTATTCTAACCGTAATTAAGGTTACACAAAGAGACATGCATGTGAGGGTTAATACTCCTGCCTGTGCCCCTGTGCAAGGCAGTGGAAAGAAGAGCTGCAGTTGGACCCCGGGGCGCTGCAGCTGCCCGGAGCTCCTAAACAATAGGATGGGGTAAATGCAGAAAACGCATTTCCTGGTAACAATACAAGTCATTATGAGAACACAATGACAAAATAAAGTGGCTTTCTTTCTCTTTTCTTACTTTATTAACCTTAAACCCTAAACTAGCCTCTGGAAGAAGGGAGGGAACGGCCCCGAGACTGCAGAACATCTCCCCACTTTGCAAATGTGCTGCCGCTCTTATGGTTACACATTCAATTTGGTCCTCACGGATGTAGCAACAACACACACACACACACTTGTGTTGCGTGGGGCAGGTAAGGGTCACCCTCCCATTTGTGGGTAAAAGCAACGTGTCTCAATGGCGGTTTTGTACACTTCATTTGCTCCCCAGTCTTGCAGAGAGGGACAAGCGCAATATCCTTTCTGCTGACGCGCCCCCGCTGGGGCACGCCGCGGCGCGGGTCTCCGGGGAGCGCGCGGAGGTGGCCGGAAATAGAAACGTCTGGAAGCGCGCCGCCCTCCGAGCAAGAGAACAAACTGCTGACTGCTGCCATTTCTCTTTGCTTTTGGGGGGAAAGAAACACCAACAACAGAGACCCAGACGTGCACCTGTTGGGTTTCGAGGGCGAGGGGGGCGTTTAATTCATCTGTCGTTTGTCGTTTGGGAGGGAAACTTTGCTGGTCGGTCAACTTATGCAAAACGGCCCTTTGCTGACAGTTCTGCAGGAGATAGCTTGAACCTGAAACACGACGATGGGCCCGGGAGAGGATTATTTGGTCATTTTCATTTTATTCAGTGTCGTCACGGTGTATTCAAACAATGGCGACACGAAGATGAAATCATAAAAAACGGGCCGTCCGGTTTATGGAGATTTCTGCTCACCTTTCTCTCCCCTGTCACGGCGCCCTTGGAAGCGAACACGGCGGCTAAAGTGCATATGCTAATTCCGCATGCAAAACCCGCATTCATATTCCGCTTGTTGTAAGTCAGAGAGGATGTTAATGTTTCTGAATTAATATGCCGCATGAACAGTTTACATCCAGTCTGATCTTTCAGAACTTCCAGAGCGGTTGAAAGTTGTATTGCCGATGGCAGCAGCTTTATTTACTGTGAGCCGCCATCTGAGACTGGCTCCCTTACACCGTGTGAGCGGGCACGGGTAGTACAACTGATCCAGGACCACTAACACCTGCTCATACATTATTATTATTAATATTATTATCTGTTAATTCCCCACCTTTTTCTCCCCAATTGTATCCGGCCAATTACCCCACCCCCCCTCCTCTCCTTTCCTCCCCAATTGCATCCGGCCAATTACCCCACTCCTCCGAGCCGTCCTGGTCGCCGCTCCACCCCCTCTGCCGATCCGGGGAGGGCTGCTCACTACCATACGCCTCCTCCGATACCTGTGGAGTCACCAGCTGCTTCTTTTCACCTGACAGTAAGGAGTTTCGTCAGGGGGATGTAGCACGTGGAATGATCACGCTATTCCCCCCAGTTCCCCCTCCCCCAACAGGCGCCCCGACTGACCAGAGGAGGCGCTAGTGCAGCGACCAGGACACATACCCACACCCGGCTTCCCACCCGCAGACATGGCCAATTGCGTCTGTAGGGACGCCCGACCAAGCCGGAGGTAACACGGGGATTCGAACCGCCGATCCCTGTGCTGGTAGGCAACGGAATAGATTGCTATGCTACCCGGACCCCCCCCCATACATTATTATTGAATTGATTATCAAACTTACATACAACTCTAAACCCAATCAGGAGAACAGGCACCATGTAAATGTGGCCAATGACAACAGCGTGAGCCGTCTAAACTGATTTAGCTTACACTAAAGCCGTGCGGTCATGCTCCTGACACTGCCGCTAGTGTTGCTGGAGAGGGACTAGCAAAGCATGCTGGGACTCAGAAGACTTTTCAGTTTGTATCCAGGTAGGAGGAGTGAATGACAAATGCTGTCCTCTTCCTTAGCGATTACTGCCAAGGTGCTCTTAAGTGACTTAAATGCTGCCGGGATATGGCAGTGGAGGGGTTGTTGCTGAGCTTGTTGGACAGTTTTTTAGGACCCTTAAAATATTTAGTAAAGTAATACTCCATGAAGTAGACTTTCTGGGAGAAGGATTCAGAAGTCCAGATTTTGCATGGTGTTATTGTTCATAGTATTTGAGTCATCATCTGTTTCAGCAAACTGGTGAAAAGGCCAACAGAAGAATCTGCCACTTTTCCACTGGTTAGGTCCTGTGTGTATGAAGTAGGGTATTAATCAAAACTGAAGTGGCTTTGGGTGCCCAGGTAGTGTAGCGGTCTAGTCTGTTGCCTACCAACACGGGGATTGCCGATTACCTCCGGCTTGGTCAGGCATCCCTACAGACACAACTGGCCGTGTCTGCAGGTGGGAAGCCAGATGTGGGTATGTGTCCTGGTCTCTGCACTAGCGCCTCCTCTGGTCGGTCGGGGCGCCTGTTCGGGGGGGGGGGGACTCGGGGGAATAGGCTGATCCTCCCACGCACTACGCCCCCTGGTGAAACTCCTCACTGCCAGGCGAAAAGAAGCGGCTGGTGACTCCACATGCATGGGAGGAGACATGTGCTAGTCTGCAGCCCTCCCCGGATGGCTCAGAAAATAGGGCAATTGGCCAAGTACAATTGGGGAGAAAAGGAGGGTTTAAAAAAAAAGAAACTAAAGCGGCTTTCACACAGGTCTACACTATTTGATGTCGACTTTCTGCACTTTCTTTCAAGCTCAGCTTTATTTGACTGGTGTGGATGACCCATGTGAACTGTGTTGTGCACAAAACTAGCCCAGAGAGTGTGCGGAAAATGTGGGTTTTTCAGTCTGCTTCCACTGGGAATATGTTTTGCATCATTTCTAGTGTGTAACAAAGTTTGGACTAAAGTAAGGGATCACAAGGGTTCACAAAGAGATGTTATGATTTTGATTTTTGAGTAGTACCGTACAACGAGACAGAGTTGAGGCTGTGGTCTGGGCTTCACAGTTTCATGTGAAAACACATAAAAACCCAACTCATGCACAGTTTATATAAAGATTGAAAAAAATATTGAAAGAGCTTAATTCCAGCCCCTCCAGGCTCCGTGTATATTAGTTATATTTCCAAGGCTCAGCATTTTCGGTTTTTATTTTTCAAAGCCATCCCGAATTTCGCCACAAGAGGACACTGTTGCACGACCTCACACGAACAGGAACAACTGTTGGATCCGTGGAAACATAAAACCCGGATGAAAATCCGTTTAAAAATCTTCGGTGAAAACTGGTAAAAACCGAAAACGCTGAGCCTTGTAGTATATTTCATTATGTAGAAACCCTCTCCCTTTGTGTGTTTGGTCGTGTCAGCTTATGTTAGTTTATGTCTTGTAAAAATGCATGTCACCTCATTCTGCACACGCCCATGGGGTGTTGTTTGTACTCCCCGCTAAATCTTTAGCATGACTGCTTGGATTTGTCTAGGGCACGCTCCAAAAAACCCCAAACATAACCGCATTACCATTTTTAGAATTAAATGCTTTAAATCCCAATCGCATGAGTATTTCTGACTGAACTATTGGTGGATTTTTTTTTTTTGCACAGCAAACACAAGTTAAGTCCGTTTGGCTCCAACGTAGATATGTTTCACGGCCAGTACAGACCACCCTAACATTCAATCTCAGTGCTGTTTCTCATGGGTCGTTAAGCTCGACCTCCAACAATAAGCTCCGAACCTCCCTCATTAAAGGGACATGTATTTTTTGCTCAGGCTACAGCAACATTAACTCCTCTTTTCCCATAGTTCACTGGTGCGTTCCCTGTCTCCTCTTCATGAAAGGGGCGGGGGGGGTGCTCTCTTCCAGGTATCCATGGGTGACTGCCCTTGAGGCAACCCCATTTTCCTCTTTCTGAATGGCCAATTAGCTTAGACCTTAGGAGCCACAGCGAGGCAGCCATTTGTAATTAACCATTGATATTCTGGCTGCTAGTGCAGTTAAATAGGAGGATTTAAAGATATGTCTTCTGGGCTTGATTGTCTGTTTCAAATACTGTTATCTTACGGCCATACCACCCTGATAACGCCCGATCTCATCCGATCTAGGGAGCTAAGCAGGGTCGGGCCTGGTTAGTACTTGGATTGTAGACCGCCTGGGAATACCAGGTGCTGTAAACTTGGGCGGCATGGTGGTGCAGTGGCTAGCGCTGTTGTCTGACAGCAAGAACGTCCTGGGTTGGAACCCCGGGGTTGTCCAACCCTGGGGGTCATCCTAGGTCATCTTCTGTGGGGAGTTTGTGTTCTCCCCGTGTCTGCGGCGGGTTTTCTCCGGGTGCTCCAGTTCCCCCCACCATCAAAAAGACATGCATGTTAGGGTTAATACTCCTGTCTGTGCCCCTGACCAAGGCATGGCAAGACGAACTGGAGTTGGTCCCTGGGTGCTGCACGGCGGCTGCCCACTGCTGCTAGCTACACAGCTAGTTAAATGCAGAGCGTAATTCTCCTATGGGGATCAATAAAGTATCTCAAAATACAAACTCTTTCCAGCGTAAAGATACTATATGGTATGTCATCTCATAGGATGCTGCAAGTGTCTAGAAAGAATTTACTTGAGCTTGGTTCATCGTCCCTGGAAAACCATGACTGTAAATTGTTCTCTGACGTGATGTGTACAATAAAAGACAAAAACAAATTTCCCTTCCCAAACTTTGTAGGGTGCCCAACCTCCAGAAAAGCACAGGAGAATACCAAAATTAGAAAGAAGGCAGCACTCCAACCATATAAATATGTAATAATCCTCTTGTGCTTTATTTTGCTTAGGACACACCGACATGGTTTTTGGCCAGAGGCCTTCTTCAGAGCATGCATGGTTTTTGCAGTACACGGATTGGAAGGGTTTGGTTTTAAATGCAGTGCAACTCACGGACCCGCAAAGGAAAACACAAGCTTATTCATTCGTTCACATCCTCACGGTTAGCTGGCCCGGCTCTGCGAGGAGGAATTGCTAGCAGGGCTCTTTAATTACACTGTGTTCAGAGAAACTACAAAGAGACATTTAGCAGTACCATGTACAACTTCTCTGTTTCTGTGACAACAAAAACACAAAAAAACCAAAACTATTTGATATTCATTCCAACAGCAGAGAATGAAAAACAGGAATCAAATGCTTATTCCTGTTACTGACAGATCTCACATATTTCCCAAGTGTTTCGCAAAGCATGTCATGCAGGGAGACGAAATATTTAAAGATATTCATAAGAAAATCCGCTGTCCACCTTGCTAAATCTGGAGTGGACTCACTGTTGTGTCCACTTGTGATTTGCATTACATGATGTATGTTTCCAAGGATGTATAATCCTACCAAACAGCAGCCTCGAGGCAAATCAGCACTTTGCTTATATCAATGTTCTAGTCTTTCCTCTGGTTTCTGGGCATGTGTGTGGTTGAGTGGGACAAGAGGAGGGGACATGGGAGTTTGACAGTACCAGAGACCGAGGAGGTCATCCTCACGCTGTAACAACACGTTCTCCTCTTACTCAACTCACCCCCCCCCCACAAAAAAATAAAAATTGATAACCAAACGTGTTCCTTCTCAGCATCTTATCCAATAAGAGGCAGTTGTTGGACTTTGTGCCTAACTGACCAACCGTCACTTTTAATTATTGTCTCATCATTCAGTTCAAGTAATAGAAGAACACTGCACTCAGACGTTTCAGTGATGACGCCTCCTTATAAGAGGCAGGACAAGAGACTGAGTTAAGGCCATAATATTCATTTGCTAAGGTAGCCATGGTGATCTGGTGGCCAGCTTTTGTCATCTATATATTGTAGCGAATTCGGAGACAGAGACATAGCGATGTCTCCAGCGGTGCGGGCGATACGGGTTCGCGTCCCGCCCGCGGCAGTTCCTGTGGTTACCCCCCGAAATCGCTGCATTGGTATCAGAAGTGGGATGGTGAGACTGTGAGGTCATCGGAAACGTGTGCGTCCAGAGGCGTGAGGGAGCTGATATGCTGAAGCGCGGGGACGCGCTTCCCGAAGGAGGGGGGTAGTGTAACGTGCATGGATAAGTAGACACGTTGGTCCTTGAAGACCCTTTAGTCGACTGGTTAACGTTGACGCTTGCGGAGTGGGAGACACGGGTTCGCGTCCCGGCTGTGGCGGTACCCGGGCTGCCCCCTGAATTCGCTACAGTATATAATTTGTAATCTTACTTATTTAATGGAGTGAACCAAGTTTAAGTGTATTATATTACCCTACCCCTCTTTTAGCGTGCAGATTTTTGCATGTGTGTGTGTCTGTGTGTGTGTGTGTGTTCACGGTTGATTTGATGAAACTGCTGGACCTGTCAGCCTAATATTTTTCTCGTGGTGGTTTATTTTTCTTGTGGTTGTGATTCAGAACCTTCAAGAAACGTGTGTTCTCACTATCGCCGCCCCCTCTCTTCATTCACTCTCTAGCTCGCTTGACCAATGCTGCTCTCTGTTGTTGCCTGATTGAAGTCAACGGTGCGCATGCGCGACTCACATCAGACTCGGATCAGGCAGCGACATGATCAACATTTATTAAACGATTTTTAAAAGTTTTAAAGATCTTGAGATCAAAAGTTTTGATAATCCAAAAAAATGTGAATGTTGTAAAGGAACAACTCCCTATAGGTTGCAGTCAAAACAGGAAGTGTTGCATGTTCTTGTCACTGCCCGATCGGAGTCTACTGTGAATCACGCGTGTGTGTAAATGGCAGCCGGGAACTGCCGCAGCCGGGACGTGAACCCGGGTCTCCCGCACCACGGGCGACTACGTTAACCAGTCGACTGAAGGGTCCGACTCTATTCATCCGTGATCGTTACGCTACCCACTTCCTTCGGGAAGCGCGTCCCCGCGCTTCAGCATACATGCTGTCTCACGCCTCTGGGCGCACGCGTTTCCGGTGGCCTCGCGGTCTCACCATCCCACGTCTGACACCAATGTAGCGAATTCAGGGGGGAAGCCGGGAACCGTCGCTGTCGGGACGCGAACCCGGGTCTCCCGCACCACGGGCGACTACGTTAACCAGTCGACTAAAATTTCCGAGTTGTCAGCCAAGGGCTAGCGAGTCTATTCATCCGTGAGCGTTACAATATTATGAAAATAAAGACAGGGTTGGGGTGAGACCAGAATTGTCACATAGCAAACCTTTTATTTTTGGAAAGTGCGAGTTGATATTAGACTTGGTCACATTCGTGCGAGGGTCCACATAGGAGGCTGCACACCCACAGACTGGCAGGCAAATGTGAGGAAGATTTTTCTTTAGCTGGAGTGCTGCATCTTAAAAACTTTTTTTTCCATAATTGCCATTCAATCAACTTGAGCGCTGTGCAAAAATCTTATAATGGCAGGAAAAACACAGGTTTTCTGTCCGTGTGTGTGCGCGTATCTGTCTGCTGCTAATCTCTCATACTGGGCCTGTCAGTCTAATGATTTCTGTGCACAGTTATGACTGTATGATCAAGGACGTGTTGTGGTTGCAGTGATGCAAACCTTTGAAAAACCTTTCTTACACCACAATTGAGTGCTAACTCCACGGCTGGTTTGTCACCAAGTCTTAGCATTGGAGAAGGGAAAATATGCAGGCAGTGCCTCCGTATTTTCCCTTCCTCCAGTGGGTGAAAAAAGGGCTGGTTTGTCACCAAGTCCGAGCACTGGAGAAGGGGAGGGACGCCTGGCGGGGATCTGCACTCTATTGAGTTCATGCTTCTAGTTCTTATCTATGAAAGCCTAGAATTATTTAAAGAGCATGTAAACCCTAATTTACTGTCATCTAACCCTGGAAAGCTGTAAATTCTGGGCTGGTTTTGGGACAAAGTGATGGAAGCATGGGACCCCCTATGTGTACACCATTTCATCTGGATGGCGCCACCTCAACCAATTTTCAGCCTTATCATTTTTAAATCAATTCCCACCCCATCCCTGACCCGAACCTTTACCTTAACCCCCCACCCTAACCTAATCTTAACTCTTAATTTACTGTTGACCTCCGGGTGAAATGGCATACAAATATGGAGTCCCATGGAAGCATAGCAGGATAAACACAGCTGCAGATAATAATGGGTCTGTTTGATTTAGGTGTGCCAATGAGACAAAACTATTGACTATCGTCAATGGTTGCTCTTTGCAACACCTAAATCGAGTATCGACATTGTGTTCTTGTCTTTGTGTAATTGCATGGGGTTTGTGAATAAGCAGAGACACTGTGGCCCCGAGCTTTTTTCTCCATTTAGTTTATTTTCTGTCCTTTGCACAACCCAGACCCACTGTGAAATGCATTTTTCAAAATGAAATAACAGTGAACATGCTGACTTAAAGAATAGAAGAATGTTTCAAGGACTCACCTGAATGTGTCTCTGTGTCCAAAGTGCCATAGCGTCCATGACCTGGGGAAAAAAAGCTCTAACTGCCCAGTGTTCACTGCCCTCCCTCCAAGCTCCCCTGATAGCCAAAAGATGCTCCCACCCCAGTCAGAGCTCTCCTTTTCTGTCATATAATGAAAACTCATCTTTTCAAGAAGTGCCTCATATTCAAAAGGCTCCCCACTGAATCTGTATAATGTCTTTTCTTACTCTTATTTCTCTTCAAAACCAAACCACCCGTAGGTCTCGCCTGACTTCTTATTCTCTTTCTTCTCCCTGCATATCTTAGAATGTTGCATTAAGACCCTGATCACTGTGTTTCTTACTACTGGCTGCTAGAAATTTATAAGATCTAGGAAGTGAAGCTTACTCTGCTTATGCATGTCATTGTAAGTCTCTCTGGGTGAGGAGTGTCAGTCAGTGAGTGCTGGAAATGAAAATTTCATATGTGAAAGTTTCCACCCTTTTCCATCCTAATGGTCTGTGGTTCAAGAGTGTAACAGAGCCTGAGATGTTATAGTTGTTAACCACGATTCACCACAGGTAGAACAACAGCACAACATCAGACAGGAGGAATACTGGGCAGGAGAGACCTGCCTGAACATTTGTTCCAAATGGCAGTTTTGTGTGTTGGGAGAAGTGTGAGGGCCCCAGTTCTCCTTAATGGACTGCATTGTGCTGCTGTGATGTTTGCTTTGAGAGTGTTGATGGAGAACTATAGAGAAGGTCAGAAGGAGTTACATTGTGTCTTTGTGGATTTAGAGAAAGCATGTGACAGGGTGCCGAGAGAGGAGGTGTGGTATTGTATGAGGAAGTTGGGAGTTTCGGAGAAGTATGTAAGAGGAGTGCAGGTGGATGGGTTAAAGGTGGAGGTGGGATTACATCAAGGATGGCTCTGAGCCCTTTCTTGTTTGCAATGGTGATGCACAGGTTGATGGACGACATCAGGCAGGAGTCTCCGTGGACTATGATGTTTGTGGATGACACTGTGATCTGTAGCGAGAGTAACGTGCAGGTTGAGGGGAGCCTGGAGAGGTGGAGGTATGCACTGGAGAGAAGAGGAATGAAAGTCAGTAGAAGCAAGATGGAATACATATGTGTGAATGAGAGGGAGGAGAGCGGAATGGTGAGGACGCAAGGAGTAGGGGTGACGAAGGCATATGAATTTAAATACTTGGGGTCAACTGTCTAAAGTAATGGGGAGTGCAGGAGAGAGGGGAAGAAGAGAGTGCAGGCAGGGTGGAGTGGGTGGAGAAGAATGTCAGGAGTGATTTGTGACAGAAGGGTCCCAGCAAGAGTGAAAGGGAAGGTTTACAAGATGGTTGTGAGACCAGCTATGTTATATGGTCTGTAGACAGGGGCACTGACAAAAAGACAGGAGGCAGAGCTGGAGATGGCAGAGTTGAAGATGCTAAGATTTTCATTGGGAGTGAGGAAGAAGGACAGGATTAGGAACGAGTCTATTAGAGGAACAGCTCAGGTTGGACAGTTTGGAGACAAAGCAAGAGAGACAAACTTGAGATCGTTTGGACATGTGTGGAGGCGAGATGCTGGGTATAGTGGGAGAAGGATGCTGAATATGGAGCTGCCAGGGAAGAGGAAAAGAGGAAGGCCAAAGAGGAGGTTTATGGATGTGGTGAGGGAGGACATGAAGGTGGCTGGTGTGACTCAAGAAGATGCAGAGGACAGGAAGAGATGGAAACGGATGATCCGCTGTGGCGACCCCTAACGGGAACAGCCAAAAGTAGTAGTAGTAGTAGTACTAGTAGTAGTAGTAGTAGGACTATATTGTGCTGATTTATTGTCTTCCTGGAGACCTGTGGACAAGACTGGGAGGTTCATGACTAATAACGGCATTTACCTGGACCAAGGCCTATTTGCATTGGCTCTTCTCTCTGACCGATGCTGCCTCTTTTTGTCGCAAGCCAAACACCTCTTGTTGTCGATTTTTGGCTTGCTCCTTTTTATCACAAAACCTTCAAACCTTGCTACTTCCTTATCCAAACATTTCAGGTGCCTCTGATAACAGTGATTTAAGTAGGGACAACAGAGCTGCTACCAAACTTGCAGTGTTTTTGTATCGCTGTATTGGTTTGAGTAAATTGGCAGTTTAAATCAGTGCTTTTGAGCCTCTTCGACCTCCATTCTTATCTTACTTATTTTGAAATGTGTTCCCACAGAGATTACAAAAATAGCTCGTCCCATACCAGTTGACAAGACTGCCCATGTTTATTGATATAGTATTAATTTACACATTTGTTAGCGATGTCTAAATATGTAGTGTCTTGACTACATGAAACAAGCACACACACAGGATTTGTTTACTTGTGTATTGATGAAAACTTCGGGAGCACAACACAGCACAGCACTCTCGGCAGGCATCCATTACACAACAAAACTACATCCGGGGGAGGTTCTAGGTAAACCAATTTACTGCTACTGCCAGCTAGTGGACATACAGGTAAGTGGATCTGGTTTATTGGCATGTTACTACACTCCCCCACCATTAGGCTAACAAAACGTTTCTCCACAGGGATCAACAATACTAATAACGATGAAACGAAGTAGGCATGTGCCAAATGTGACCTCCAACTAGTGTAATGTGATTCAACATGACTCATTCTGGTCAACATTTAACACTCACTGTCGAGGAAACAATTGTTTTTTGTTATAACATGTTTTCTATGCTTTTCCTGTGACAGCACTCAGTATGAGTACTGTCACAGGAAAAGGTTCGCATGCCAGTGAATATTTTTTCCATATAACATCAGATGGAGGATCCATACTAGATATGTAGTCATACTGCTGAGTCTCAACTATATCGTTACAATTCTTTTTATTTTTTTTGGTCAGTATTTTTGTCAGACTAGATTGGGGGGTCTTGGGATGCCTGAAGCGTCACTTGAACAGACTAAGAGCAAGACAGCCATAGAGAAAAGATACTGATTGACAAATGCAATGGTGAAAAAGGATCAAAAAGTACTGCGTTTCCACAGGAATCAGGGACACTTTATTTGTCGTTTTCCACAGGAATCAGGAACACTTTATTTGTCATTTCATTTCATGTATGCGAGTACATGAAATGAAATGAAATATTGTTTCCTCCAGCCCACAGTAGTGCAACACAAAGACAAAAACACATATCCAAAAACTACAAGAACTACAAGAAGACACATATCCAAACTAACACATATATCCTAACTAAAAAAAAAAATCACTGTCCATGGACTAGCAGTTAGCTTAGCCTGCCCCGCTTCCGCATCCTGTCAGACCGCCCTCGGTGTTTCCTCTTCGGCCCACCGGACGCAGCACACTAGGCTCCCTCAGCCAATCCAATGCCAGTTCTCCCAGCCAGACGCCCTCGACACACGTCCGCACACGCCACACCAAACCAAAAACACCACAGTCAACGCCAGTGATGCCACCACCAGACCGCCCTCGGTGTTATCAGAACTGCCGGTCTGCATGGGCTAGCAGTTAGCTTAGCCTGTTAGACCGCCCTCAGTGTTACCTCCTCGGGCTCAGCTCTGGGCCATGGTCCCTGGGCCCACAGGATGCAGCAGATCAAGTTCTCCCAGCCAATCCAGTGCCAGCTCTCCCAGCCATCAAACGAAGACAAAACTTAGACACAGACGTGGACAAAGACACTGCATGGAAGGTACAGGGTGAGGCTGCCGTAAACATGAATTCGACTCTCCATCTTCCCACACCGGAAGCGGAAAATGATGACAGATGACAAAGAGGACGTTTTGCTGATGTAAGAAAGGCACTGAGGCCAACAGTAGCTCTGACCATCGGGCCAAGTGGCTCCTGAGTCACACTGGGACAGTACTGCTGATTAAAGTGATGCAGAGGTGACTCCATCTTGTGAGCCTCCCCTTCCGGTAGCATGAGGTAAGGAACGGGATCCTTCGTCCTATTAGCTCTAATGCAATAATAATGGCTGAGGCGTGGGGGCTAAGAGCTTATCTGTGTTCATCTGTACAGTCCGAACAGGCTGTTATCGAGAGGAGATGGGATATCGTCTCTCCTCTCTCAGGCTGAGAGTAAAACTGACGAGTAGCTAAGCTCGTGAGGCGGGTTTCCTGACAGACGTGGCGGACGGTGATGTAAATCTACCTCTCAGAGGAGCGTCAGCAGCCTTCCTGTGACCCACATTTCACAGAGGCTGGCGAACAACAAAGGCAAGAGAGGATATTGTGGAATTAAGAGCAAGCTGGGCAATTTTAACCGAGCGCCCCAGCTGTGGGTGTGCGCCCAGCTCCTCCAAATCTCTCGGGACAATCGTTCGTATTACAGGAGGCAGAGGATGATTTTTTTGTCAGGCGTTTCCTGTTTCAGTAATACAGCTATTGTTACTTGTTTGCTAGTCTATGAGCAAAGAGGTTTGTGGGCACAGGGGGAAAAAAAGGTATTTCAAGGCTTTTTAAAATCCATTTTTATGCGCTCTACGGCCTTCAGAGAGGGATTTTCTGTGGAGGTACAATTCGTTGTAATAAGGACACAAAAATGTCAGAACTTGTGGGGAGCCTCAACCAGTAACTGAGTCTTTATTCAAACGTGCGTGCAGTTTTATGTAACTAAAGCCATAAATCAGTGTAGTCCTTCACAGCAATACAAGTTAGTTATGATAATGCATCCCTGTTAAGTATCACCAGTGGAACGAATAACTGACCTTCGTAGTTTTACACATTAAAAAAGAACTACGGGAGACTATTTTAGTCGCCTCAGGTTTGATAGCTGTCCTGATGACGCAACCGCAATGAAAGTTTAACTTCTGAGAGTTGAAAGAGCCAAAAATAATATTTTCTAACTTTTTCTTCACCAGAATCGTCTTATTCAATTCTATGTTGTGGGTAGACGATAGGGTCAAAGGGTAAGGTCAAGGGTCATTGATATTTTCAGACTTTGATAGATTACTTACATGCAACTAAGATGGTCATGTATGGAGCAGATGAATAGACATGTAACCGAGCATCCCGTGGTGGCATAACACACTGCGTGCAGGCTCTGTTTAACCAGCAGCCTCCTCAAAGGACTGTTTTGACCTCTCTTCTCTCCATCTATTGGTTTTGTTCTCAAACACGAACAGCCAGCCTTCTGGCATCGACGAGCGTGTGCCATATTTAGACAGCAGCGAAGCTTCTGGAAATGCCTGTGTGTTATTCTGAAAGACGTTGGGGAAAAAAAAAAGAAAAGTAGGAGGAGAGGAACAGTGAAGTGGAGGAGGTGCATTCAGGGTGCCAACAACCTGATCTGTAAAACACACCAAGGAGGCGTCTACTTGAAAGCGACGCATTGGACGAATAGAGCCCTCGCCTCCCTTTTGGGTTCCCATCTCCTGCGTTTTCCTCCTCCCTCTTCACCTCTGTCTCGTCCTGTTCGCCTCTCCCAGCCAGTTTCCCCCATCTGCACCGATTGGACCCCCTGCCACAGTCTTTCTCCACCCCAGCGACCCCCACCCTCACCCCATGGCTCGCCCACCCCACAGGAGGCATAAGCCCCATCTTGTGCGACGCATGTGTCTGATTAACTAAGAGGCAGATTTGTGCTACAGTGGGGCTCCGGCACTCACGGTGGGGGGCGGGTGGTGATGGGCTGGGGGCTAAATCACCACCATTGATTGCGCCGCTTTCAACGCACCCGCAAAGGCCATGATCACTCATCTTGTTAAAAGAGGATTATCGGCCTGTTTGTATCGGCCATAAAGATTTTTTCTTCTCTTTCCCTTTTAACACATTAGCTGCTCCTCTTTGGCCTAATATGCTGTATGGATAATCCTCCATGTTTAGTTTCCCTCTATAATAAGGCGGTGGATTTGAAATGCTGTAGGGTTTATTTTATCATTATTTTTTTTTGTTACTTGGGGAGGCACAGCTGGTTAAATGCCCCCACCCACCCCCCCGTTGAGATGCTGAAGGGCAGTGAGGGTGTGGGGGATGTGCTGATTCACTAACTGACTGCTGCGATTTGCTGACTGGTAAATGAGACTGGCAAGGAGGGTGTGTTGTGCAGCTCATGGCCCCTGCTTAGTCAGAGCCACTCTCTGTCCCACTGCTGAGATTATCCCTGTCCCAGAACCATTTGGGCCCCAGCGGCTGTCAGAGACAAGAGATAAATTAAATCATATGGTTCCCTTTGTTCCCGTGTGTTTGTTGTGACTGTTTAAAACCTTGAGATGATCATCGTTCAGACACCTGACGGGATTAGGCTGCGACTTTCTCTTCAATGATGATGAAAGTAGACATTCAAAAAGTCATTATAACTTCATTTACAATGTGGTGTGCGGCGAGGGTATCCTCCGTTGGTGCCGAATTGAGTCATCTGCGTAATGACGGCCTTTCACAAGAAGGATTGGAAGTCTACTACATACGTGTTTGTGTGTGTGTGTGTGTGTGTGTGTGTGTGTGTGTATGTGTGTGTGCGTGTAATATTGAGAGAGGAGTAAAGGGTCGTTGCCAAATCCTTAGTCCTTGGCGTGGAGCCCATTTACCTCCTCGGGCTCCTTGTACAAAGCAACCTCTCAACACAGACAAATGGTGTATGAATTACAGAGGAAATGGAGTGCCGGTGTGTCAAGGCCGCTGGTACACAAATCCATCGCCAGAGTGAAAGTCACTGCTCCATCTAATTACAACCAATGGAGGTTAATCCCAGCTTTTGAAAAATGATAATAATAATAATAATAATAATAATGATAATAATAAAAACCTCCCTGGCACTTGGCCTTAGCCTACCTCTGTTGGCTCCATGGCACCAGAAATATCTGCCAACAGGGTGAAAATCCAGTCTACCCTTTAACTGCAAAACCCTGCTTCTGCTTTTTAATCCTAATGACATCCAGTTAGAGGCTCCAGTGTAAAAACAACACACCACCCTGTGCTGCTTCAGCGACGTGGGCTCATCGCAATGACAGTGACGCGGGGAGGGGGCGAAACAGAGTGCCATTACATAAACACCTATCGTTTGAAAGGATTTATCAGATGCTGAAAAAAAAAGATTACATTTTCCAAAAATTGCCATTGTGACCTAGATTACCACTGAACAGTTTTGTGTCCCGTTGGACAATCGTGACCTCTCAAACTCGGTTGCTTGAACCACGATCGATAATATATGAGAAGAATGTGAACGTTCACATTTAGTATTTACATTTCCAGACTGGCTGTTACTTCCCAAGCTGGGAGCACACTAGAGGATGCGACATAAAGGCCGATGGTCATCCCGATTTGGTCATGCCGACTGATTTTCAAGATCGGGGAGGGTCTCCACCAATCTGTGCAAAATAGGCAAGGCTCAGCGTTTTCGGTTTTTACCTACTTTCACCGAAAAATACCCAAATTTTTTTTTAAAGAAGCAGATCGGGTTAAACTGATTTTCACCCGGATTTTATTTTTCTACGGATCCGAAAGTTGTTCCTGTTCGAGTGAGGTTATGTAACAGTGCCCTCTTGTGGCGAAATTCGACATGCTGGGTGGCTTTGAAAAATCCATCCATTATCCAAGATTCCAGTTGTGGTTGTGGGGATGCTGGAGCCTAACGCCTGATCTCAGAAGCTAAGCAGGGTCAGGCCTGGTTAGTACTTGGATGGGAGACCGATTGGGAATACCGGGTGCTGTAAGCTTTGAAAAATAAAAACCGAAAATGCTGAGTGTTGACAATAGAGCAAGTCATAATAGACATCCCTTGCCTCCCAAATGAGCCAGAGCTGCCGCGATTTTTATCAAACATGTTTGATTTTTAAGACTGGAATCTGCACAAGTCTGAGGTTGTGGACATGTGTGTGTGCATCTATCACTGCAATTTGGAACAAGTGGGCTTGTTACAACTGTAATTCGCACAAGTCAGTCATTAATTAATTATCAAATTAGTTAAGTTTTCTTTATTTTGATTTGCAGTAACTGAATTTCCCCAACCCATCCTAGCTGTGATCTGTGTAGCTAGCAGCGGTGGGCTGCCACCTTCATGCTGCTCCCGGGGACCAACTCCAACTCTTTTCCCATTGCCTTGGTCAGGGGCACAGACAGGAGTATAAACCCTAACATGCATGTTTCTTTTGATGGTGGGGGAAACCGGTGCATCCAGAGAAAACCCACCACAGACATGGGGAGAATAAGCAAATTCCACACAGAGGACGGCATGGGGAGAATAAGCAAATTCCACACAGAGGACAACCTGGGATGACCCCCAAGGTTGGACAACCCCGGGGTTCGAACCCGGGACCTTCTTGCTGTGAGGTGACAGCGCTAACCACTGCGCCACCATGCCGCCCATTAAATGTGTGATGCTGAGTTTTTCCCCAGTTGGTTAGGACTTAAAGTTTTCTAGTGTGTTCCTGGCTTTACCCGGTTGGACATAAGGTGAATGTAACAATGATCAGGCTTTACTTTCTGCATCAACAAAATGCCAAGTGGCCAACAGCAAGGAGTTCCTGACATGCTTCACTGCCCATAAGACAGTCACGTGAGAGCTCAGAGAAGAGGTGTAGGCCACCAGTTTTGGTGGACCTTTTCATGAGCTCTTGTGACTTGAGATTAAAGTAACCGATAAACTAGAGGATTGGGAAACAGCTATATAAATGGCAGTCCTGACCATTTCTAATTATAGAACTAAAACTTTGTGTGTCTATTAAGGATTGCCAGAGAAAGCATGGAGCCTGAAACAATGCTGTTTACAGGGCTAAGAATTGCTGAGGACATCAATAAATGCTCTTACATAACAAAGCACAATGTCTCACAGGGGAGCATTGAAATTAGCATCGCAGTCAACCAAAAATAATATCGAGAGAGCTTATCTGTGTTGTGTGATGGATGGAGTGTCCTCCTTGTGGTGTCTTGGGAAATGAGGATCTGTTTGGAGGGAATGTTTGCATGAATGATACTTAAAATAGCAATCCAAATGCGTGCATTTCCACATGTCAAAGTGCGGTGCGCTGTCAGCTACGGTGACACCTTTTCCAGACGATTGTCAAACTCGAGTCTTAGCAGATACTGCTTCGCTTCTTTGTGTGATCCTGTGTGTGGTAGTATGTTGTGGTGTCTCACAATCATTTTCTTTTCCTCGCAAGTTGTCACACAAATTAAACACTTGTGCACCAACAGCTTATCAAACATGGACGGTAGATGCAGCGATAATGCATCAAGGCAGCACAGTGGCTTCAACTCCTTCTGCGCGGAGTTTGTATGTTCTCCCCTGTGTTTGTGTGGGACTCCTCTCGCTGTCCAAAGACATGCATGTTAGGTGAATGTAAGCGTCTAGATTGCCCATAGGCATGGGGTTTTACCAGCAACTTGTCCAAGGTGTTTCTCTACCCTTGATCTAAAGCATGCTCAGTTCAGCTCCAGGGATGGAATGAGGCAGGAAGAAAAAGGGAGAGAAAATAATAAGAGAGAGGGAGGCAGAGGGAAACAACAAACGCAGACGGAAGGACAGATAGGCTGTTTATTGTCTTTCAAGAGGATATTTTTCACAGTCTGCACATTACCAGGAGACACCTGGTGAGACACTAACAGCAGAAAATAAACAATTAATTCATGGCGGCTGTGTTAGCAGAGGGAGCAAAGCTCCTGCCAAAGCACGCCTTCATACGGCTGTGGGGCCCTGTATCTGCAGCTGGATGGCATAAGGCAAGTGTCTTGGGTCCTGTGCAGTAAACTTACTGGGCAACCGTAGAGGGGAAGAGTTCAAACAGCCACGATTACCATGCTGAGGAACTTCAACACAGATTGTACAGCTGCTCAGGGAGTCAGATGCGTCATGTTTACAAAAGGTCGAATGTAGGCCCAGCAGACATAGTGCTAGCAGGGAGAATACTATGAAATATTCCGATGGCGTGGAAGAGTGTATGTCTTTATATAGTATATGCATACATTGTAAAAAAGCACTTTGAGTGATCAGTAGACTAGAAAAGCGCTATATAAAATGCAGTCCATTTACATATCCATCCATCCATTATCCAAACCGCTTATCCTGCTCTCAGGGTCGCGGGGATGCTGGAGCCTATCCCAGCAGTCATTGGGCGGCAAGGCAACGTATATACTAAAACACATCTAAACGTTATTCGGACTTACGTTGGTTTAGGTGCTGTCTTGGCCTGGTGTAGTGCCTCCTCTTCACCATTGGAGTCCAATTCTGACGTTAGACAGGCGAAAGATTTCTTCATCCCATTCGATGCCGAATTGTAATCAGTGTATGTCTTCAGTTTTAGTAAGTACGTTGCATGATGTGCAGGGTTGGGAGAGTTTAACCTGATTACTTTTTGTGTGAGTCTGTGCAGACCTAGTGGTCCAACGTACAACTAGCGTTTGGCAGTCTCCAGTCTCCACTGTCAGATGGGGCAAAATAAAAATAAAAATATAAATAAATAATGTACATTGCATTTCTGCATGGACCCTCCACAGCACAGTATGTTTCAATAGATTTAGGGTCCCTACCTAATTCTGATGATTTGCACTGAGTGGGGTCGGTATATAATCCGGACAGTAGCTACTGGTAGCTAGTCTCAAGCAGGCCGCCAAATGATCATCAGTCATGGTGCAACAGTATTTGGACTTAATAATCTTCATGTGGAAAGTTATGGGGCAGCACAGTGGTTAGCGCGGTTGCCTCACAGCAAGAAGAAAATCCTGGGTTCGAGCCCCAGGGTAGTCCAACCTTGGGGGTCATCCCGGGTCATCCTCTGTGTGGAGTTTGCATGTTCTCTCCGTGTCTGCATTGGTTTCCTCCGGGTGCTCCGGTTTCCTCCCACAGTCCAAAGACGTGTAGGTCAGGTGAATCAGCTGCACTAAATTGCCCCTAGGTGTGAATGTGTTGGCCCTGTGATGGCCTGGCGGCCTGTCCAGGGTGTCTCCCCACCTGCCGCCCAATGACTGCTGGGATAGGCTCTAGCATCCCCGCTACCCTGAGAGCAGGATAAGCGGTTCCGAAAATGGATATATATATATATATATATATACGCACACACACACACACACACACACACACACACACACACACACACACACACACACACACACACACACACATCCAATCTCATTCAGATGAGGTAACAGCTCTTTTATGAACAGCCATACCCCACCATGCAAAATGGCAGGTGAACAAAATTGTCTCGGTGTGAAGGTGTCAGACAGATCTGACGACTGAGCGGGGGCGGCGGATGGGAGTTGACGCCGTCTTATTGCCTCTGGAGACGTTATTGCCAGGGGGAGAAAGACATGTTGATGGCTAACGGTGGAGCTGTGCTGTGAACTGCAGAGAAGAGCCGGTCTGGTTTGTCCAGGGGACCATATGTGAGGCAGATTAAAGCGGCAAACCCCAGATTAAAGGACCGCCATCCCAACTTGCTGAGGTCTAATGAAGGAGATGCGAGGGTTTAGGCTTTCTGAACACAGAAAGTAATATGACTCAATTCATCCCCCCCGCCTCCCCTCCCCCTCCCCAACTTCTTTTCCAATGGTCATCACATGAGCGCAAGACAAAAATGAATAGGGTTAGGTAGCTTGTCTGGTGTGTAAAAGAACCAGGGGTCGCGGGTTCGGGTTCAGGGGAAGGGGAGCATTTAGTGCCGAACATTAATTTTTGGATCTCCTTTCCAAGGTCTGTGAATCTGGATTAACTCGGAACGGCTCCCTGGGGGGAGTGACGTCAGAGGAAGGTTCTAATTTGTGTGCGGCGTTGGCTAAGCCTGAGAAGTACCCGCCATGTTGGGTGGGGGGGTGGACAAAGGACTTCATGTTGTGCTTCAACACAGAGGGACGGACTGAATGTGGCCGAAAACCTGAGCAAATTAAGCTGCTGTGACATTTAGAGGGTCCCTCAAACCTGCAGCAGAGCGGCAGCCCCCCCCCCCCCCCAGCCTGAGTGAACGCTGAATCGGAGTCGGGGGCCCGGAAGTTCCGCTGAAATCTACTCGAAAATGTCAACGCTAATGTTGGTAAAGAAGGGTTTACCGCTTTAAGAGCAAGATCTGGGGTCGGACTCTGATTGGTTGGTAGGGAGGGGCGAATGAGGAAGTTGTTGTTATGTGGCGCGAACGGTATTGGGAGCTCCGCGCAAGTGAAGGGAAATATTATTACTAAGAACTGTGATATACTGGACCTATGTCAACGTTTTGTGCAGCTGTGAAGAAGGATTAAATGTGTTTCCGAAGAGAGAAGACGGTGTCCTCGCCATTTTCAGACGAAGTGAACTATTGAACTGTGTTGGGTTGTACTCCGGAGTTTAGCTAGCTAGCACCAGGCAGTGACGGACAGCGCCAGCGACCTTCGGCCCTGTATCCGAAATAAAATCGGTTTCCCTGTAACTTCCGACCAAGGTAGTCAGAAGACGGAGACAGGAAAAGTAACACTAAACTACAACACACGTGGCCGGAATAAGGTGTGAGAAATGTATGGCGGATGCTAATGAGTATGTTATCCGTCAATATGCCTCTTGTCTTAGTGTCTCTTGGCAGCCTTCCTGCATGGGAATCACGTTTAATCGGGACCAGATAGTTGCTCCTTTTCCCTCATGATTAACTCAATAGATCGTGTTTGCACACTGCATATAAGACCCCCTATGGGCGGCACATACACAGATTTGTCATCTTAAGTCCCACGCCGACGCTATATCCAACATCCACATCCCATATGTCAGGTATTAATACCTCCGTGTCCACATCTCACTCTGATCTGGCTCAGCAGATTAATACTGCTCAGCGTCGCGCCTTTTACCAGCTGATTTTTATCTCGGAGTACTTAAACCTGCATCGTAGGGGCGCCACCTGCACCGTTTGCCCCCCGTCTGATACCATCGGCTTTGCAGCTGGAGCAGATTCGGCGCCGGGCTGCGTGATGTTATCCTCCGCGTGCTGCTTCCTGGGACGCCCGCACCATCACTTAGACACGGACCTAAATGTTTCAGACCGCCGGGAGGGGCTCCGGGTACACACCACGGGACGTGAAGCAGGGTACACAAACCCTCCCAAGATGCCGCCGCTCGTATGCTGACTCACTCGGAGCTCACACACACACACACACACACACACACTTGCTGTCACGCAAGAGAGAGTGCTAAACTGGGAGAGGGGAGGGCAGATGATGTGTGTGTGTGTGTGTGTGTGTGTGTGTGTGTGTGTTTAACATAGCTTGGGAAGGCTAACAGGAAGTGTTATGTAACTGCAGTGAACGAGGGCGGTTTTGCCCAGACAAGAACGTATAAGGATTAGGAGGAACTCACCCTATGGGGATCGAGGTTAATTAAAACGGCTTTTTTTTCTTTCTTTTTTTTTCTTTTCCGGGAGGCAGGCAAGCTACCCGGGGAGATAGATGCACAGACGTAGCGGCTCCATCTGTTCGAGACGTGATAAAGTTCTGACCCACGATGGTCGGCTGGGCCGGGCTCGGTCGGGGTTGTCTTGTGTTTGGCTTGGCTTCATATGAAGTAGCTGGGGACTGCCCCCGTCGTAGTGAGGCGGCCAAGACACGACGTGGGGTGGTTCTGGTGTCACATAGAAGTGTCCATTCACACATATGTATTAATGCACGCACATGCACACACACACACACACACACACACACACACACACACTCACACACACAAACACACGTGCAAATGAAGTAATAGGGGAGGTATTTATGCAGATTTGCCTCCCTTACAAAAGAATAGAATAGGACATAATATGCCAGTTATGCTCCTTTCTATTATAAAGGAGGTAAAGAGGTGTAGAAAAGGCGTGATGGGTGCTGACGTGGTTGATTAGCTTGTGTGTCCTCTGACTATGTTGGGGAGGAGGTGCATACTTATATGGAAGGCACGAGGGAGGAAATCTTGTCCCACAATGTGATCATGAGAAGTAGATGCATGTATAATCGATGCTCATCATTACTGAGGAAGAGGGGTGTGAAGGATTTCTGGTCCTCCTCCAGGATGCTGTGTTAATTTCACTGGAAACTCAAGCAAAGATCCATTTGGTCTCTTCTTCTCTCCCCCACCTCGCATTTTCTCCTTGTCCTTCAGCGTCCCTTTTTTCTCTCTCCGATCTCTCTGCTTCGCTCCCTTATTTCTCCTGTCACCCATTCTGTCTGTCTCTCTTTCTTTCTCACTCTCGCTCTCTCTTTCTCTCGGTCACTGTCTCCTCTCTCTCTTTCACTCTGTCACTCTCTCTCTCTTTTCTCTCTCGCTCTCTCTGTCACCCTGTCTCTTTTATCTCGCGCTTGCTCTCTCTCTCTGTCAGTCTGTCTCCCTGCCTCTCTCTCTCTCTGTCAGTCTGTCTCCCTCCCTCTCTCTCTCTGTCAGTCTGTCTCCTCTCTCGCTCTCTCGCTTGGTCACTGTCTTCTCACTCTCACTCTCTCTCTTTCTGTCTCCTCTCTCTCTCACTCTCTCTCTTTTCTCCCTGTCACCCTGTCTTTTTTCTCTCTCGCTTGCTCTCTGTCAGTCTGTGTCCTCTCTCGCTCGGTCACTGTCTACTCTCTCTCTCTCTCTCTCTCTCTCTCTCTCTCTCTCTCTCTCTCTCTCTCTCTCTCACTCTGTCACTCTCTCTTTTCTCTCTCGCTCTCTCTGTCACCCTGTCTCTTTTCTCTCTCTCTCTCTCTCTCTCTCTCTCTCTCTCTCTCTCTCTCTCTCTCTCTCTCTCTCTCTCTCTGTGTCAGTCTGTCTCCTCTCTTGCTCTCGCTCGGTCACTGTCTACTCTCTCTCTCTCTCTCTCTTTGTCACAATTCAACAGGGCTTTATTGGCATGACCATATTTTGTTACTCTCTCTGTCACTCTGTCTCCTGCTCTCCACTCTGTCTCTTGCTCTCTGTCACTCTGTCTCCTCTCTTTCTCTTGCTCTCTCTCAGTCACTCTGTCTCCTTGCACTCTCTCTCTCTCTCTCTCTCTCTCTCTCTCTCTCTCTCTCTCTCTCTCTCTCTCTCTCTGTCAGCCTGTCTCCTCTCTCAGCCCATTCTCATCCCAAGGCATCATGTATTGATACCTTTGCCAGGGTGTCTATTTATGACACGCAAGATGACCTTCAGCATCAGTATGAGACGCGCCGGGTTAACCACTACCTAATCTTAACCACTACCTAATCTTAATCACTACCTAACCTTAACCACTACCTAATCTTAACCCTAAACTTAGCCACTACTTACCGTGTACGTTATAGATATTCCCACGTCCAGCTGGAAGTTTCCTGCTGGAGTGTATAGAACAGCTGCCACATCTCTATACCGGTGCTGAAGGGGACCTTGCACATCATATATTGACACTCAGGCAATGCATCAGTATGTATGACACCGTCGGATGAGAATGTGTTGTCTTTCTCCCTTTTCTCTTCCCTGCACTCAGTGACTCTTGCCTCCCATAATGTGTCACATTGTATACGTTCTCTCTGTCAGGCCGTCTCTGTCCGTTCCTCTCACCCGCTCGCCCTCCTTCCCTGATCCTTATTCTCCTGAGTGAGTATTGGAGGGAAACTGGCCAGGGCCAGCCAGGCAGCTGTGTGTTGTTGGTCGTGTGCCACCGCAGAGGAGCTTTGGCTAACACTCTATCCGTTTGTTTAGAGGAATTAAAAGATGCACTCTCTCCAGGGGCCCCATGGTGTCTTGCTCTCCAGAAGGGGCCCAGTATCAGGAAAAAAAAATAATGAAATTCAAAGCGGACAACACAACCACATGACGCAAAGACTGAACAAGACAAATGCAAAGAACCAGACATGCGTAGAGAAAAGGGCAAGAGTCCGTCAACAAGCACCAGCACCGTCCCTGCCACTGCTTTGCCTTGATCAGACCATTACATGGTACAGCCAAGTGCCAGGCTGCATACCTTGAGGAAGAGAAGGGGTGTTCGAGGGGGTGGGGGTTAGGGTACCGGCTCTTGAGTTTTCTCTCACGGGTGCTCTTACACTTAGTATTTTCCTGTTTTCATTTTTTTTCTTTCATCGCTCATGGGGGACCACAGGAATGATTCAATATTCATTTTGCCACGCAGCGTGCGCCACATGTTAATGCAATCCATTTTCTATTTTCTCCAGACGCCTTTTAGTTACGGTGCAATGCGGAAATTGGTTTCCCCTCCCAGCTAAATCATATATATGCATATGTATAACATGGCATGACATAAATATAATTTGTGCAAACTAAAGTAGGTGAAAAAAAGAAGTCCTCCATCATGGCCGTGGCGAGATGAGAAAACTGAGAGTGGCAGTCGTGGGCTTAATATACTCTGTGACGAGGTTATTGGCTTGAAAATTGCCTGGCTGCCCCCCCCCCCCCCAGTTTAACTTGGGTGACACTTTTGAAGTGAAACAGTGTTTGTTTTGGAGTTGTTGTTTCTACATCGAAACCTCATCTCTACATCGAAAATGTGGAAAGCTCTTGAACTTTCCACATTCATGATAGAAGATACACAACTGGCCCACTGGGCGAAGTGAACGCAAATTTTCATCTGCTTACTCACCTTGACGTTCAAAGCCAGGAGGCTGACTACACTGGCATGGTAACGCTGCTTCCATGCTGTGAGCCATGTATGCATGGCATGCTAAACTGCTGGCAGACAGGGAGCTGAGAGCTCTCGGTCATCTTGCCTGCATGCTGCATGGACACTCTTGGGAGTTGCATCCATGGAGGTTCATGAAGGTGAGGATCAGTTTCAGACAAAAGAACAGCAGAAACGCTAACAGTGACCTGAAGAGTTCTGCTGACTTTTTGCTTGAAAACAGGGGCCACTTTGAATAAAGAGTTGAAGATCCAAGATAAAGCTAATTAGCCACTATCTCATCCATGTCAAACACACACTGAAGATCTTGGTCCTCAGCTGAACTGAGACGCCACGGCACCTGTGAGACAGACTAGTTTATTGTCACACAGACTGAAATTCTCTCCTTTTCCCACTTGGCTGACAGTAATTACGTAGCTTATGGGTAGGAGAGAAACAGCCATCTATATCCATACATTTGGGGGGGAAAAAAGAGTGAGACAGAGTGCTTGGCACTGGCTAATCATTATTGATGGGAATTCACTCTAATTTAGCAACCGGGTGGCTGGCTGACCAATGCCGCTCAGAGGGAGGAGGAGAGCAAATGAGCTGCCATAGGCTGGGTTCCATTGCACAGGGAGCCAATTAAGGTGGTAGGGTGGGTGACAACAGCTGGATGCCACCGAGATCTTTGAGGAGTTGGCTCCACTTTTACTGCATGCATATTTTCGCACTTCAAGAATCTGAGTAAGGGTGGGTGTCTGGGTAGCATGGCGGTCTGTTTCGTTGCCTACCAACACAGGGCTTGCCAGTTCGAATCCTTGTGTTACCTCTGGCTTGGTCAGGCATCGCTACAGACCCAATTGGCCGTGTCTGCAGGTGGGAAGCAGATGTGGGTATGTGTCCTGGTCGCTGCACTAGCGCCTCCTCTGGTCGGTCAGGGCACCTGTTTGGGGGGGGGGGCTGGGGGGAATAGCGTGATCCTTTCACGTGCTATGTCCCCCTGGTGAAACTCCTCACTGTCAGGTGAAAAGACGCGGCTGGCGACTCCACATATAACGGAGGAGGCATGTGGTAGTCTGCAGCCCTCCCTGGAGTGGCAGAGGGGGTGGAGCAGTGACCAGGACAGCTCGAAAGAATGGGGTCATTGGCCAAGTTCAATTGGGGAGAAAAATGGGGGGAAATAATAAAAAAAATAATCTGAGTAAAGTATCAGGTTCTTAACTCTTAAGCATGACTTTTTATATGCAAGTCCAGCATAAGGGAACTCAAAACCTTGAAGTCCTGAATCGGGTGTGTGGTGTCCTTATGGCACAAACAATTTGCTTGCAGAGCATAACAATCTGAAGACTGACTAACTGCACCTATACTTAGATTCAGATCTGACCTGATACTGGTCTTATAGATCAGCCCCTTTCTCCCAATCCTTTTTTTCTGTCCCTGTTTACTATCCTGTCTAAATTTCTATCTAGAATTGCCAAAACAGGACATTTGTTTATTGTCTAAACACACTTGTCTCAACAACTCTGCCATTACTTCCAACTCTGCCATTTACTTGACATTTGCTAAATGGCAGGAAGATACCCAGGACAGGGCACCAGTCCATCACAGGGTCCACACACAGAACCACTGTCCCACTCATACCTATGGGAAATTTAGGGACTCCAATTAGTCCCACGAATATATTTGGGCTGGGAGAAAACCAGAAACCCTAGAGGAGAACCAGCGTACTGTTACCTTTGCCGACAAAAGTTGTCTCCATACAGTGTCAACCTCTATGCTACCTTGCTACCCTGTCAAAACATTATAATCTTAAAAAAGAACTTAAAGAGAATTTGGGGGGGGGGGTAACTATTAGATAGGTGACAAATGAAAGGAAAAACCAACATAAAGTGTCTTAGTAAAGTGTTGGGCCACCACAAGCCTCCAGAACAGCTTCAGTGGTCCTTGTCATAGATTATACAAGTCTCTAACTATCCTGGAGGGATGAACACCATTCTTCAAAAAGATATTCCCTCATTTGGTGTTTTGATTCCGCTTCCGGTGTGGAAAGATGGTGGCGCAAATTCACATTTGCAGTGGCCTCATTCAGTACCAGTGTGGGAAGATGGTGGCGCAAATTCACGTTTGTGGCGGCCTCATCCAGTACAGTCCATGCAGTGTCTTTGCCCATGTCTGTGTCTAAGTTTGTCTTCGTTTGATGGCTGGGAGAGCTGGCACTGGATCGGCTGGGAGAGCTTTGTCTGCTGCGTCCTGTGGGCCCAGGGACCATGGTCCTTCCTGGAGCTGTGCCCAAAGAGGTAACACCGAGGGGCGGTCTGACAGGATGCAGAGCGGGGCAGGCTAAGCTAACTGCTAGCCCATGCAGACTGGCAGTTCTGATAACACCGAGGATGGTCTGGTGAAGGCCTTGACTTACGCTGACTATGGTGTTTTTGGTGTCATCATGTGGAGTGCGGGGAGGTGTGTCAAAGGTGTCTGGCCTGGAGTGCTAGCGTTGGTCGGCTGAGGGAGCTTGGTCTGCTGCATCCTGTAGGCCCAAGGACCACGGCCCTGACCAGAGCTGTGCCTGAAGAGGAAACACCGAGGGTGGTCTGACAGGATGCGGAAGCGGGGCAGGCTAAGCTAACTGCTAGCCCATGCAGACCATGCAGTACCGGTGCGGGAAGATGGCAGTGCGAATTCATTTTTGCGCCGGCCTCACGCAGTACTGTCCATGTAGTGTCTTTGTCCATGTCTGTGTCTAAGTTTTTCTTCGTTTGATGGTTGGGAGAGCTGACACTGACTTGGCTGGGAGGGCTTAGTCTGCTGTGTCCTGTGGGCCCAGGGACCACGACACTGCCTGGAGCTACGACTGAGAAGGAAACACCGAGGGCAGTCTGACAGGACGCGGAAGCGGGGCAGGCTAAGCTAACTGCTAGCCCATGCAGACCGGCAGTTCCGATAACACAAAGGACGGCCTGGCAGCAGCCTCGCCTAGCATTGACTGTGTTTTTGGTGTCATCATGTGGAGTGTGGGTAGGTGTGTTGGAGGTGTCTGGCTGGGAGAGCTGGTGTTGGATTGGCTGGGGGAGCCTGGTCTGCTGCTGCCTGGAGCTGCGCCCAAGGAGGAAACCCCGAGGGAGGTCTGACAGAATGCGGAAGCAGGGCAGGCTTAGCTAACTACTAGCACATGTAGACCGGCAGTTCCAACATTCATCCTGGTGTTCGCTCTCTTGGACAGTGAATTTATATATATACTTATATATACATATATATACATATATATATATATGTATATATATATATATGTGTGTGTGTGTGTGTGTGTGTGTGTGTTGGATAGATGTATTTTTGTAGTTGGATATACATATGTGTTCTTGTAGTTTGGATGTGTTTTTGCCTTTGTGTTGCACTGCATACTGCTGTGCGCTGGGGGAAATGCTATTTCATTTCATGTCATGTGTGCAAGTGCATGAAATGAAATGACAAGGTGTTTCTGATTCTGATTTCTGATTCTGATTGATGGTGATGATGGTGGTGGAGAGTGCTGTCTAACACTTGGATCTAAAATCTCCATAGGTGTTCTCCTGGGTTGAGATCTGGTGACTGTGAAGGCCATAGCACATGGTTTACATCGTTTTCATCCTCATCAAACCATTCAGTGACCTCTCGTGCCCTGTGGATGGGGGCCTTGTCATCCTGGAAGAGACCGCCCCCATCAGGATAGAGATGTCTCATCATAGGATAAAGGTGAGCATGCCGAGTAACGTTGTATTGATTTGCGGTGACCCTTCCCTCTAAGGAGACATGTGGACCCAAACCGTGCCAGGAAAATGTCCCCCACAGCATAACAGAGACCCCAGACCCCCTCACTGTAGGGGTCCAGCATTCAGGTTTTTCCTTTCATTAGTCTGTCTGTATCTCTTAGGTTGTCATTCAAATTGATTGCAATTCTGTGAAGAACTTTTAATATTCAAACATTTTTATTTTTTCTACCTAATTCCATCCAAGTTGGTCTTACTCTGTTATTGCTGGGAGGCAAAAGGGATCCCCATAGAGAAGGGAGGTGAATTAATCATGTGGATATATGCTGAAGTATTCTCCTCATATTGTTATATTCACACTTCACAGGTTTGGGTATACCGTGTGTTCATGCATATTCATGAACCAGTCTATATTTAATCTTTATTAACCTTGTTAGCTGCATACTTCAAATAAACACTTTCCTACTGTACTGCATCTCTGCTATCCTGCTTACACACAACTGTGCACATGTGTTGTCCATGTGCAATGCAACCACTCCTGTATGATACAGTCATGCAAACTCACACACACACACCTCAGCATATTTGATTGTTGTTTTGCTATTTTTATGAGTACATGCATGTCTTATGTATTCATACCATCGTATGATATGCGCCCCTCGTAATATGAGATGACATCATCGACGCTGCCGTACTTCATCAAAACGTTTTCATACCAGTGCAGTTTGTTTCCTACCTGTGCAATGCTCAATATGTGCGTACTTCATAGCACAGACTAACTATCTGCACAAATTTCCTATTTGTGAAAGTGTTTTTTTTTAAACTCGTTTTTAGAATTTCCCCCCTTTTTCTCCCCAATTGTATCCATCCAATTAACTCACTCTTCCGACCTGTCCCGGTCGCTGCTCCACCCCCTCTGCCGATCCGGGGAGGGCTGCAGACTACCACATGCCTCCTCTGACACATGTGGAGTCACCAGCCGCTTCTTTTCACCTGACAGAGAGGAGTTTCGCCTGGGGGGGATGTAGCGCATGGGAGGATCACACTATCCCCCCCCCCCCTCAGTTCACCCTCCCCCCTAAACAGGCACCCCGACAGAGCAGAGGAGGCGCTAGTGTAGCGACCAGGACACACACCCACATTCGGCTTCCCACCCGCAGACACGACCAATTGTGCCTGTAGGGACGCCCGACCAAGCCGGAGGTAACACAGGGATTCGAACCGGCGATCCCCATGTTCATAGGCAACTTAATAGACCACCATGCCACCCAGACGCCCCCAGAGGATTCCAGTTACTCCCAAATTCCTTTACTTTCTCAGATACAGTACATAGATTCTTACACAATCTCTGCTGCTCGTTGTAAAATCCTCCTCCTGTCTATCACTTCAGGGTGTTGTGTCCTTTGTGGTTTTTGTGCGAGCCTCCTGCCAGGTGAAAGTCCTTGTATGTGCCAAATTAAATGGCTTCCTAATTAGACAACTTGAGTCTGTACGTGTCTAAATTGTGTTTGTGCATGCTTGAATTCACACCATTTAAACCTGTGTGTGTTTGTGTGTCTGTGTCGGTGTGTGCATGCACACCTGCACAGATTTCTGTGCTTGTTCTCCCATCGTGTACGACAGCAAAGACCCGGCCTGATGGCTCATTGGCGAATTTGTGTGCATGGCGTGATAGCATGCTGTGTCACCAGCTTGTGTGCATGTGCATTTTGCATGCGTGCATTATGCATGTGTGCGTGGGCGCATGAAATCGTGTCCAGGTTTTTTGTGATGCCCCATTCACCGAAACCTCTCCATGGAGGATTGTCCGTGCAGGTGAGGAGCCCGCTGGGACAGGTGCGTATGACCATAAGATGAAAACATCGCCCCTCTTTGCATGCAAAACACGGCACAGGACTTTCGCATGCGATCCAAGCTGCAGCTTCCACGGCCGCTGTGCTGTGTGACCTTTGACCCAGCGTGTTTTTCCTCACATGCTTATCTAAGAGAAACATACATTACTGGCCTAACGATATAAACCTCCAAGCCTTCATGGACAACATATGTGTAAATGTAAATAGAGGCATTTTCGTAATATCGGAAATTATGTTCAGCGATAATACCTAATTGGGTAACTGGCAGATAACTGTATTCTACCCCTCCACCCCCCCACCCCACCCCCCAAAAAAAATTATATTCTGCTCCATTTTCTTCCGCTTTTGTGAAAATATTTGTACTCTGTATGCAAGTACCATGCAGTTTTGGGATGTGCTGCATTTTAAATTCTGCTGCGTCCCGTGTTGCATTCAACAGCTGGGGAGGACAGCCTCCTCCCTAAAGACAATAAACGCTCTTTGTAGTTGCCCTGCACGCAACTGTGGGGATGGGGGGTGGGGGGACGTCCTTGGTCGGTGTATTAACACACATCGGTTGCGTTGCCGCCTCAGTGCCAGGGAAGCCCCGCCCCCACCAGCCCCTGCGCTCCTAATCTCCCCAACTCCTAATTAGCCATGGTTGGTCAGCGACATCTTCCTCGCAGCTGCGGCGCTCACCCGGAGGGCCCCGGCATCCCCTCCACCTACCACTGCCCGCCACCCACACCCACCTCTGACTCGCAGGTACTGACAATCTCAATTTACCTTTCCCGGTCCCAACAGACTTGCTGTTTTGCAGCGCGTTGCCAAATTAAGTGCCAGGGAATGACTCCCAGCTCAGGATAATGATGAGGCCGCCCCTATCAGGACCGGGGAGCGGATTTATAATGGGATCGTAAACATATGCTCATGCCAGCACAGCGGCATCACATCAGCCTAATTGGCTCAGTGTGGAACCTCTCTTTTCTGTTAGCCCCCTCCGGAGGACGGGGAGGAGAAGAATGCCGAGGTCTTTTCTGACATTACTGTGGCATAGCTGGTGCAGAGGGTCTTGTATGTGTATGGCGATCCGTGCTCTTGCCCACGTATGACCCATGTGTGTTGGTACACGTACTGAAGGTACTTGGACCAAGCGAAGATGTCTCCATGCACTCTATTGTGTTGGCGTTCAGACACATGCATGGACAAATATATACACACATACACACATATATGCATTTACACATACACTCACTGGCCACTTTATTAGGTACACCTTGCTAGTACCAGGTTGGACCCCCATTTGCCTTCAGAACTGCCTTAATCCTTCGTGGCATAGATTCAACAAGGTACTGGAAACATTCCTCAGAGAGTTTGGTCCATATTGACATGATAGCATCACGCAGTTGCTGCAGATTTGTCGGCTGCACATCGATGATGCGAATCTCCTGGTCCACCACATCCCAAAGGTGCTCTATTGGATTGAGATCTGGTGACTGTGGAGGCCATTTGAGTACAGTGAACTCATTGTCATGTTCAAGAAACCAGTCTGAGATGATTCGAGCTTTATGACATGGCGCGTTATCCTGCTGGAAGTAGCCATCAGAAGATGGGAACACTGTGGTCATAAAGGGATGGACATGGTCAGCAACAATACTCAGGTAGGCTGTAGCGTTGACACAATGCTCAATTGGTACTAAGGGGCCCAAAGTGTGCCAAGAAAATATCCCCAACACCATTACACCACCACCACCAGCCTGAACTGTTGATACAAGGCAGGATGGATCCATGCTTTCATGTTGTTGATGCCAAATTCTGACCCTACCATCCGAATGTCGCAGCAGAAATCGAGACTCATCAGACCAGGCAACGTTTTTCCAATCTTCTATTGTCCAATTTTGGTGAGCCTGTGCGAATTGTAGCCTCAGTTTCCTGTTCTTAGCTGACAGGAGTGGCACCCGGTGTGGTCTTCTGCTGCTGTAGCCCATCTGCCTCAAGGTTCGACGTGTTGTGCGTTCAGAGATGCTCTTCTGCATACCTCGGTTGTAATGAGTGGTTATTTGAGTTACTGTTGCCTTTCTATCAGCTCGAACCAGTCTGGCCATTCTCCTCTGACCTCTGGCATCAACAAGGCATTTTCGCCCACAGAACTGCCGCTCACTGGATATTTTCTCTTTTTCGGACCATTCTCTGTAAACCCTAGAGATGGTTGTGCGTGAAAATCCCAGTAGATCAGCAGTTTCTGAAATACTCAGACCAGCCCGTCTGGCACCAACAACCATGCCACGTTCAAAGTCACTTAAATCACCTTTCTTCCCCATTCTGATGCTCGGTTTGAACTGCAGCAGACCGTCTTGATCATGTCTACATGCCTAAATGCATTGAGTTGCTGCCATGTGATTGGCTGATTAGAAATTTGCGTTAACGAGCAGTTGGACAGGTGTGCCTAATAAAGTGGCCGGTGAGTGTACGTATACCACACTGACCTGAGAAGTTGCAAGAATAATAGTAATAATAAGCTGTGAATACTAAGGGCCCACAGACCCACTGAAGCCACTGTTACCTTTAAGAATCAATATCATTTTGAAGCCAAGTGGGGTGTAAAATATAATGAATTGGTCCAACAGTTGTCAAAGCATGATTTATGCAACTTTCCAGCCATAACTGGTCTCACCGTGCTGCGGTTTAGGTCTCGGAGGGTAGGGAATGAGCAGAGGTTAACTTGTACTAACCTCTGTCTGTTTAGGAGCTGGTGGGAACAGGTTGGGAGCCTGGAATAATCTAGATTCCCTTAATCATCACTCTCCCCACACACACACACACACACACACACACACACACACACACACACACACACACACACACACACACCTATACAAAGACAGACATGCACTTGTATGCTGTTATACACACGTAAGCATAAACATTTACACGTTCTGGGCGCCCGGGTAGCGTAGGCTATTCCATTGCCTACCAACGCGGGGATCGCTGGTTCGAATCTCCGTGTTACCTCCGGCTTGGTCGGGCGTCCCTACAGACCCAATTGGCCGTGTCTGCGGGTGGGAAGCCGGATTGTGGGCATGTGTCCTGGTCACTGAACTAGCGCCTCCTCTGGTCGGTCAGGGCGCCTGTTCGGGGGTGGGGAGGGGGAACTGGCGGGGGGGATAGCGTGATCCTCCCACGCACTACGTCCCCCTGGTGAAACTCCTCACTGTCAGGTGAAAAGAAGCGGCTGGCGACTCCACATGTATGGGAGGAGGCATGTGGTAGTCTGCAGCCCTCCCCGGATCGTCAGAGGGGGTGGAGCAGCGACCGGGACGGCTTGGAAGAGTGAGGTAATTGGCTGTACAATTGGAGAGAAAAAGGGAAAAATAAAAACGTATTTTTACACGTTCTCTCTCTCTCTCTCTCTCTCTCTCTCTCTCTCTCTCTCTCTCTCTCTCTCTCTCTCTCTCTCTCTCTCTCCCTCTCCCTCTCTCGCTTGCTCTAAACCAGGGGTCAGGAACCTTTTTGACTGGGAGAGCCATAAAAGCCAAATATTTCTAAATATATTTCATTGAGAGCCATATAGTATTTCTAACGTATAATAAATTAAATATGTCTTACTTTTAATGCGACTTCTGGTGCTGCATGGTTTTGCTGATGGCCTTGTAGTCTGGTTCATACGTGGTGAGGTTGAGCTTCATGCAGGCGTTGAGGCTTCCATCAGTTAAACGTGAGCGTAGGTTGGTCTTAATGTTCCTCACATGCGAGAATGACTGCTCACATGCATATGTAGAGCCAAACGTGGTCAATGCTCACACGCTGCATTGTGTGGTGTGTCACAGCAAGCTCGTTCCAAGTTTTAAGAATCAGCTGGTCTTCAGGTTGAAGATTTTTTCATTTCTGTCCACTTGTGTCCCCTCGCCAGCTCTGCTCGCAGTCGCGCAAGACTTTCCAACCCTCCATTAAGTGACTTGAATTTACTCATCCACATGTCTGATGCCTTCAGGTCAGCAACTTCCAGCTCAACGTCTCCGATAGAGACCCCGGGGATGCATGTCAGGTCGATTTTGTCCACTGCACACTCATGTGGATGAGTGATAAACTTGAAAAGACCAGTGCGCGCACGAAATTCTCCAAAACGTGCTTTGAATGACTGCAGGAGATTGGACATAAAGCCAGCTAGCTGCTGGAGATCCAGATGTTGAGTGGAGTCACTTGCTAAGCATGCATCTCTAAATTGTTGCAGTCTTTCAAAGTGCAGAGGACGACCTGTTTCAATGTCCCTGAGAAAGACTTCCAGCTTGCTTTCAAATGCAAACACTGCTTGTTGAAGGGATGAGATTGTATTTCCAATACCTTGCATTTTCACTTGAGCTGGTTCAGATGGCCAGTTATGTCCACGAGATAGTGAAACTGCAGGAGCCAGTCAGTGTTGTCTAGCTCAGGATGCTTGACGCCTTTCATTTCAAGAAAAGTCCGGATTTCACTCAAGCAAGCTGCAAAACGGCTGAGCACCTTCCCCCTTGACAACCAACGCACGTTGCTGTGTAAAAGCAGACCGGGATAATGATTCCCAACTTTTTCTAACAGAGCTTTAAACTGGCGATCATTTAAAGCTCGGGCAACAATAAAGTTGACCACTCGAATGACCAGAGACATCACCTCGCCAAGCTCCTGGCCACACGTCTGAGCACAAAGCGCCTCCTGGTGCAGGATGCAATGAAAACTTAGGATGGCTCTCTTTTCATGTTCACGGAGAAGCGCTACAAATCCTTTGTTCTTCCCCAACATACAGGGTGCACCGTCAGTACAGACAGAAATAAGTTTATCCATCGGTAGTTTTTTTTTCTTTAGCAAACTCCATGAAAGACGTGAATAAATCCTCTCCTCTTGTTGTCCCTTTCATTGGCAAAACAGCCAAGCTTTCCTCACGCAGTGTGTCACCTGCAGCATACCTGGCAATGATACTGCACTGAGATAGATGGCTAACGTCTGTTGACTCATCTAACGCGAGAGAAAAGTATGTCCCGGCGTTTATGTCCTTAATTTGTGTTTCCTCGACTTGATTTGCCATCATGATGCTACGATCGTGCACAGTTCTTGCTGACAGGGGCATGTCTTTTATTCGTTTGATTATCTTGTCTTTACTTGGGAAGTCATCAAACAGTTCATTGGCCACATCAAGCATGAATGTTTTGGCATACTCGCCATCTGTGAATGGCTTTCCATTCCTTACTATTGCCAAAGCCCCCGCAAAGCTAGCGGAATTCCCGTCCCCTTGCTTGGTCCACACACGTAGTTGCTGCTGACTCGTCTGCACTCTCCGCTGTAGCTCCTCGCATGCCCTTTTCCTGCTGTCCCCCGCTGGATATTTCCATGCAAATGAAGCATGGTGCGTATCGAAGTGCCGCTTTATATTTGACCGTTTCATCGATGCAATTTTATCATTGCATATTAGAAATACCGCAGATCCTGCTCTCTCCACAAATGCAAATTCCTCTGTCCACTCAGCCTGGAATGCACGGTAATCATCGTCTTTTTTTCTTTTCGCCATCTTTTCCGTTACAAGGGTTGAAGCGCATAAACTAGTTGGCTATCTGATAAAATTGATTTCTTCACCTTTACAATGACCCGGACATGCTCGCGAGCCATTGGTTCCCGACCCGACCCACGGGTAACCCGTGACCCGTGAAATTTATCTTCAAAACTAATTTCTGTTTACTTTAAAATGACACAGTATTATTAAGAAATATCACAAGTATTTTAAAATCAGTTCCAAACTGATTTAAAAAAAAAAATTTTTCAACTCAAAATTGTCTGGGAGCCATATGCCATCACCGGAAGAGCCATATATGGCTCGCGAGCCATAGGTTCCCGACCGCTGCTCTAAACCAACAGATCTGTTTTAAAACACTGTTTTTCTATTTATAAGTCTACATCCTTGAGCATATATTCAAAAGAACCCTACCCACACATCTCTCCATCTGTCTGTAGAGGATCTTATTTTTGAGCACTGCTGTTGATTTCATTAATTTAGTCCGTTGCCAGTTCTATCACACACACACACACACACACACACACACACACACACACACACACACACACACACACACACACACACACACACACACACACACACACACACCCGGTAGCGCCTAGTTGCATGCAAGAACGTTCTGCAAATCCTAAGCAAACGTCAGGCTGGAGTGTCCTTGAGCGAAACAAACAGTGGACGGGGAGGAGAAATCCGCTGCACAATAAACAGTTCAGCTGGGCTGCGGCGAAGTGAGACACACAGAAAAGATTTGCTGCCAAAAAAACACTCCCGAGATGCGCCGTTCAGGGAGAGGCTGACAGTCTCTCACGCCGGCGGAGGGGCGACCAGGGTGAGGCCCACGCAGCAGGCTAGGACGGGTCTTTTAAGAAGACCATCCTTCGCTATTTGACGAATAGCTTGATTAGAATCCCGGGCGAGCCATTCTGCACGCGGCTGTCCGTGCAATTAATGGGAATTACTCTGCCAAGAACCTGCATTTACATTCCCCCTAACTCATTAAAAATGCCGAGTTAAGCAGTCAACAGATGGACCTGGTGCAGCTCCATTGTTCATCGTTGGCGAGCTGTCCGCCCATTTTGGCGCACTTGCTACACCACACGGCCCCTCCCCTCCCCCCCCTCCCTCACACGCTCCATGATTGTGTAATAACACATATGATTATGCTAGCCGTAGGCAGATTATCTGTGTTAGCATTTAATGGCGCCCCTATTGGTAGTGGATACAAGGGGCAAGCCCCGCTGCATTGGAGCAGCATGAAGCTCCGAGCCATCGATTTAGTGCAAGCCTTTACTATGACTACCTCCACCTTCTGTTTGCATGGGCGGAGATGTGACGAGCCTGTAAAAAGCGCTGGTGGGGGCGTCCGGGTAGTGTAGCGGTCTATTCCGTTGCCTGTCTTCGGTTCGAATCCCCGTGTTACCTCCGGCTTGGTTGGGCGTCCCTACAGACACAATTGGCCGTGTCTGTTGGTGGGAAGCCGGATGTGGGTGCGTGTCCTGGTCGCTGGACATTAGCACCTTCTCTGGTCGGTCGGGGCGCCTGTTCGAGGGGGAGGGGGGACTGGGGGGGGATAGCGTGATCCTCCCACGTGCTACGTCCCTCTGGTGAAACTCCTCACTGTCAGGTGAAAAGAAGCGGCTGGCGACTCCACATGTATGGGAGGGGGCTTGTGGTAGTCTGCAGCCCTCCCCCGGATTGGCAGAGGGGGTGGAGCAGCGACCCGGACAGCTTGGAAGAGTGGGGTAATTGGCCGGGTGCAACTGGGGAGAACAAATGGGGGAGGGGGGGTGCTAGAACCTTTTTTAAATATGCCTTGACGCTTTATTAAGGCTAAAGAATGGATTTGATTAGCTCGACATTGAGACGGATTCTGTTGATAAGCCGGGAGTTGGGTAATACAGTTCATTTGAGCAGATCTGTTTATCCAACAATTAAATGGCTAATTATTCGGCAGACCCGCGTCTTTTGTGTGGAGGGGATTTGCCTGTGTAAATAGAATTAAACGAATTAGGGATGTTTTTCTCAAAAATAGCACTCTTTGGGATTTGTGAAACATATTTTTCCCCCTTCTTTCCATCTTTAAATGGTGTGTTCAGACGCTTTGTAGGTAAATGGACTCCGGCCACGGCTGACGGGGTTTGTCTGAGAGCTGCAAATTGGACCGGCAGTAGGAGCTTGGAGGCTGTGGAAAACACAGTATCCCAGTCAGTCCCCCCACCTGTCCTCTCCTTATGGTGTCTGCACAGGATGATTGCATGCCACAGTATATGATATAGTGTGAGAAATGAGTGTATTTCCCATGTGCCCCCCTCCTCTTTTTTGCTTAGTAAAAAAAAAATAATGGTGACGGTGCACCGGGTGTGCTGCAGAGCAGGGATGCGTAGCAACAGAAACCTTAGGTTGGCTCTCCGCTCCTCATCCAGGACTAATTAAAGGGTGATTCAAAATGCCAGGAGGACACGGGCGAAGGGAGAGGGCACACACCGTAAAAGAAACGCTAAGTGTAAAGTATACGACTGACAATGAAGAGCTGATTGAACGTGGATTAAATGAATAGGCGCTCAGTCGCCGGCGGCTGAATGAACAAGAGAGCCGGCAGGGAGACACTCCGCCCGCCCGTCGGAGGGCTTTCCACGGTGCTCACCCTGTGCACAGATGTTGCCCTTACAGCTGTCTGTTCTTGCGTTATTGATGAATTATTGCTTTCTCGTTTCCCTCTCCGTCCACTGAGGAACCGATCGAGAGAAATCGAGCTTCTGCTCTCTGTTCCGCTGTCAGACGTGGCAAGTGGTTGACAGACCATCAGCATTTAGATGAAGCACATTCCTTTATTCTCTTTGTGAATGAACATTTACATTTAGATTGTGGCCTGATGACACACTAGCACAGGTCTGTGTTGTCCCCCCCCCTCCCTGAAGTTGGATTTCAAAAGAAAATATAGGCGATAACAGCGGTGAAAAGATCCATCCATCCATCCGTTATCCGAACCGCTTATCCCGCTCTCAGGGTCGCGGGGATGCTGCAGCCTATCCCAGCAGCCATTGGGCGGCAGGCAGGGTGAAAAGACGGTAAAACAAAAAGAACTAGGCAAGGCTAGCTGAGCCGGACCGCGTGCCGCATTTGGGGACTCCCAGAGCATCCACCCATCCTGTACTCCCGTGCCCCTTCCTGCCCACGTGCCCCTGACTTGCGTTGTTTGGTAAATACCCAGTCTTCCTCGATGGAACCATGGAAGCTGTTCAGTAAGACGTGAACGAGAGCTGTGTTGAGAACCATGCAGACTCAACTTCGCTTGCCTCACCACCCTCCCCTCACCCAGGAAATGACATTACTTTTCAAAATGACCCAAGTTGACAGACTTTGCGTGAAAATATGTATATTTTTGCAGTGAATCTCCCAGTTAACAAAGTATTGTGTCATCAGAACAGTTTTGTGTTTGACGAAGTACTTATAATGTTTTGCTGTTGACCATTAGTCCACTGTCATCTTGACAACCAGGAAATTAAACTCGTAGTGATTAAATCTAGCAATCGGTGTGCCAAAATGATTTTTTTCAGTAACTCCCTTAGTAACAACAAGAGTGGATTAGCAAGGCACTGTGTTGTTTACAGGTGAAATAGTCACAAACTTGAGATTTGCTTGTGTGTGTATTGCGCCCCCTACTGGTCTAATTCTGGACTTTCACACATGCGTATTTCAACAATGGGGGTTCAGTCCGTTAGGGCGCTCACACTTGATCAGCGGTAAACCCGCTCTGTGCTGGCTGTGCCGTTGTTCTCCTGTGGGGGCGCGGTGGCGCCCAACCAGGCGGAAGCGCTACCCTTGGCATGGTGCACCGCTTGAAATTGCCCCGAGCTCAGCCGTCAGATGATGCTACCGGGTTTGTGAATAGGCATTTAGTTTATGAACTTAGCTCAGATTTGATGACGTATACCTGCGCTGCGCTTTGCCTCTCGCGCCCTGCGCCCTACCTCGCGGTGAGCGAAGAGCTGATCTCCTGCCGCTTGAAAGCAGCTTCCGTCAGTAAGACTTTCAGTCTCACAGGCCGGACCACTTCGCGTGGTCTCGCTAAAACGTTGAAAATCAAAGTAGACCAACGCTGCATGTTGGTGCCACCCACCCACCCTCCAAAAAAAAAAAGAAGACACTTTGAGATGTCACTCACATTCGCTAGGCACCAATACCCCAGCCAGTGCCTATTGTTAGTGGCGGGGTGGGGCTGGCACAGTAGGAGGGGGGTGAAATCGACTTCCTTGCGTGTGGGTGCCTACTTTTTACACAGCATTTCATTTGTCAATCAGATATTCTCATGGATCGGCTGGCCCTCTGGCGGCAGGGGTGGGAGGAGTGGTGGTTTGGCTGTTATGGGTCAATCAATCACAGAGGCATGAGTCACAACACCCAGGCAACCTCCACCGCTGCTGCGACTGTCCCCTGGACCCCAGGAGCCCCTCCGCCAGCCAGGCCAGCTCTCATTACACAGAGAAATAGAATGAGGGAGATGGAGTTTTGGACTGCGCGCGCACGTGTGTGTGTGTGTGTGTGTGTGTGTGTGTGTGTGTGTGTGTGTGCGTGCGTGCGTGCGTGCGTGCGTGCGTGCGTGCGTGCGTGCGTGCGTGCGTGCGTGCGTGTGTGTTGTTTGGATGATAGAATGGGGGCAGGAAGGGAAATGGAGATATGTGTGAAAGAGAAAAAGTTGGCTTGTGTGTGTGTGTGTGTGTAGAAGAGGGGGAGATGGAGATATGTGGTGAGGGGAGAAAAATAGAAATGAGAAATGGGTAAAAGATGATTATTATGAAGTGACAGAGATGAAGGGCGCGGAGAAAGCAGCGACTGACCAGGGGCCGACGTCAGGCTGTGACGGAGCACAGTTATGTCACAGCTTTGACCAAGATCCAACACCAAGTCCCGGTCCAACGTATGGATGCACATGCAAAATATGTTACTTGGAGGCTTGCTCACACCAGACATGTGGGATGCAACATGGCCGTAATAAGATGCCTGGGTAGCATCGCAGTCTATTCCGTTGCCTACCAACACGGGGATCGCCGGTTCAAATCCCCGTGTTACCTCCGGCTTGGTTGGGAGTCCCCAAAGACACAATTGGCCGTGTCTGCGGGTGGGAAGCCGGATGTGGGTATGTGTCCTGGTCGCTGCACTAGCGCCTCCTCTGGTCGGTCAGGGCACCTGTTCGGGGAGGAGGGGGAACTTGGGGGCGAATGGCGTGATCCTCCCACGTGCTACGTCCCCCTGGCGAAACTCCTCACTGTCAGGTGAAAAGAAGCGGCTGGCGACTCCACATGTATCGGAGGAGGCATGTGGTAGTCTGCAGCCCTCCCCGGCTCAGCCGAGGGGGTGGAGCAGCGACCGGGACGGCTCGGAAGAGAGGGGTAATTGGCAAGATACAGTTGGGGAGAAAAAGGGGGTAAAAAAAAGAGAATGGCTTGATTAAAGTTATAATCCTGAGAGATTTACCTGAAAATGCCCTTTTTGTTACCCTCCATCGCTGGCTTATTTAAGACAATACCAAATTCACAAATATGATATCATCATGCGACTCACCGCACGCCATCACACATCCACGCTTCTGCCAGGGCACCAAAACATGATGCAGGAGGGACCCTTTGGCGTTTGTTTGAGGTGCAGCAGATTAGCAACAACTTCCGCTTCTGCAAGAGACGTGCTGGGTTAACCGCTACCTAACCTTATGTAGCGCCCCCCTCAACAGTTATATTAATAAGGGCAGGGCTTTTGGGTTCTTTTAATACATTTTAACCCTGGTTAACTCAGTTTTAATTATTGTCCTGGATCCCTTTTTACCGTACACACCTGCAGTTTTTTAAACGTACCTATTAGGAACTTCCCTTTAAAGTTATGGTTTTAATAAAGATTTCAAACCAAATGTGTCTGTATGTCTCCTTCAATACGAAATCATTCCCTCTAAACAGGTAAGTATAATAAAATCACACAAGTCAGGTTTCATAGAAAAAAAGTCTCAATTATTTACTTAACTAAAGAATGAGTTTTGATTTAAAAGGAAAAAAATAAAATGACAATAGGAATGTTCGTCAAACTGGAATTTCCCTTTCGTCAGGAAAACCCTCTTAAGGTTTTCCAACACTGTAAATGCATAACAAAACACTACACTTTAACACCAAGATGGATTCCCCTTGAAAATCACAATTAACCAATCTCCATGTCACTTAAATTCAACCAATATAATTCGTGCCCCACACACACACACACACACCCTGATACTGTCCCCTAAAGCCGGCAAAACCCAAAATTATGTTAAAACAAAATATAAAGTTGCAGGCCTGGTTCGGTGCTTGTGATCGTTGTGGCCCAAAACCTAATGGCCCCTTCACTCCTCCGTGAGCAAAAGAGCAAGTGTGGTACCTGAGACAACGTCCCCGGTTTGTCTTTCTTCAACCGTCCCGGTTGCAGGTTTAGCAGCAGGTCGGCATCTCGCACAGTCACCGTCTGATGTCTATCCTCTCTCCCGCGTCGCCGGAAACACGCTGAGTGTAGCCCTGGTTGCTCCAAACCTCGTCCCAGGTCTCTGCTCTGCCCCCTGGTGGTTGGAAGCAGCAGCTCACCCCTCCAACAGTTCAACTGAGCCAGTTAAACTTAAGCTAGCAAATGTCCGTTCACGGGTGAAACAGCGTGATTTTTTTTTTCGTACTCGTTTTCCGGGAACTCCGCCTCTGATTGGCCACCTGGATTCCGGGAAGACCCGCCCCTACTCTATCTCTGATTGGCTAACCCTAACCTTAACCCACGGAGGCAACGAGTACTAGCCAATGAGAGGTAGAGTTCCCGGAAAACGGGTACAAAAAAAATCACGCTAATGGCTCTATGCTACACGTCGAGCGCTTAGCATTAGCATTAGCACACACCTAAACGGTCTTCGAATTTCGGGTAGAAATTCCTCACGTTCCGGCAATATATAATTTATAATCTCACCCCGACTGTTGTGTAAACAATCCTAAAATATAAATTGCACAATGGGTTGTGTACTCTAAACTTAACATACATCACAGAAGTTACCGGCATCGCGCTCACTCGCCGCTAACTTCCGGCTCCGGCGTCCACCGTCCCTCTTTCTCTCTCTTCCGTGCCGAAACACCTCCCCGACCGGTACTCCTGCAGCGTGTCATTAACCCCCGTGCATGCTGGTTAGGCAGTTTCCAGGAAAACATTATACTCTTTAATAAACAAAAACACATCACGCTTTTTAAAATTATTTTGACCTTCTTAAACCCTTTTAAACTAAACCTTATTTAAATGTTTTTTAACACTATTTGTACGATAGCATCACCCCTTATAACCACATGTTTTAACTGGGTTACACTTGACCAAAACCTAACCGGTGTGTCATTAATATTTATAAATCAGGGGGGAGGGTCTACATCTATGAGTCTATTGGACACCCGCTGCGTCTCATACAAATGCCTCAGGGTACCCGGGAAGACGTTTCATTGGTTGCTGTCAGGGAGCACTTTAATGGGAAATTACACAGTGATGTATCTAATGTGTCCAGCCTAGCAAGAGGGAGCAGATGGCACCAAGTTTGATGAAGAAGTAAAGATGTTGTGGCCAACAAAGAGATATGGGAGAACAAGCCCGTACAAGACCTTTTTTTTTTGCCAAAAAAAAGAAAAGATGTTATAGTATCAAATGCTTAAACCTTATGTTTAACTTTTCTTCTTTCTTTTTTTACCCCTTTTTCTCCCCAATTGCACCTGTCCAATTACTCCACTCTTCCGAGCCGTCCCGGTCACTGCTCCACCCCCTCTGCTGATCCGGGGGAGGGGGGGGCTGCAGACTACCACATGCCTCCTCCGATACATGTGGAGTCGCCAGCCGCTTCTTTTCACCTGACAGCGAGGAGTTTCACCAGGGAGACGTAGCACGTGGGAGGATCACGCTATTCCCCCCAGTTCCCTCTCCCCCCGAAAAGGCACCCCGACCGACCAGAAGATGCGCTAGTGCAGCGACAAGGACACATACCCACATCCGCCTTCCCACCCGCAGACACAATCAATTGCGTCTGTAGGGACGCCTGACCAAGCCGAAGGTAACACGGGGATTCGAACCGGCGATCCCCCATGTTGGTAGGCAACGGACTAGACCGCTACCCTACCCAGACGCCCCACCAAGGAGGCTTTTCTTTTTCTCGAGCAGGATTTTTAAAGGTTGATCTGATAAGAAGTAATTTGATGTCAGCGTATTCCAACATGATGTTGAAAGTAGAGGCAAAGCCTGCTGGGTTGTAGAAGGTAGGCCGTCTTGAATGGTGTGTGTGTGTGTGTGTGTGTGTGTGTGTGTGTGTGTGTGTGTGTGTGTGTGTGTGTGTGTGTGTATAGTACAGAGATCTCTTGGATCAATTGTGATTGACTGGCTCACATGTGGCTGATTGCCTGGATGGTAAATTCAGAGGCAAAGTTAATCTATGACCTGCGGAGTAATTGGTTCATGTATGTATAAACAGCATCGTTGTTTTTTTTTTCCTCCGGGGGAACCGAGGGAGTTTATTGACACCGTGTGCAGAGAGCATATGTGATTATCACCCTGTATCACAGTTCATTTGCCACCCACAGAGTGTAAAATCACACACTGGGAGTTTCCGCCAGAGGAGCTCCCCTCACCAGACGCTCTGGATTCTGCATGTACAGTTAGCGGAGCGCCAGCTGGACTTTGGACCACCCCAAGGGTAAGAGGAGGCCTTCAGGCGGATGGACATTGCCACTGAAGCAAGGAGGGGTATTTGCCAATCAGCGTGGTCAGACTCTGCTGCCACACTTCCCAAGATTACGCCTGGCGGTAATGTTCAGAATTCCTACTTACTACACAAGTTAAACCTGGCAACCTTTTCCTGGCCCAGAAAAGTCTGGTTTCCCCCAATCTCCACCTTCATTTTTACCACTTCCACTGTCTCAAATTGGGCAACTGGTTTTGCAGCAAGACGATACAGTGTGCGGGCAACAGAAATATATACATTTTGAAAGGCTAAAAAATGCTAAGATGCTATCCATCCATCCATTATCCGAACCGCTTATCCTGCTCTCAGGGTCGCGGGGATGCTGGAGCCTATCCCAGCAGTCATTGGGTGGCAGGCGGGGAGACACCCTGGACAGGCTGCCAGGCCATCACAGAGCAACGCTGAGATGCTAAAGTGCAAAAATTGCTGTGGAGCGACCCATTACATACAACCAAATGACTTACTATATATCAGCAGCAGGTAATAAATTCCATACTATAAATATTGTACTAAATAATCAGCAATTAACAGTCAGAGCAGAAAAATAAATAAATAAATAAGAGCTCTAAAAATTAGCCTCATTATGACTATAATCATCTTCATCATTCTTCATCACTGACATCATCACCACCACCGTCGCCCTCTCGCCTCATCACGTCTCCATTAAGAAGTTGGTTATCTTCTCAGTGTGGTAGATGGCTACCGGTCAGTCCTTCACACACTTATCTCTAGAGGTCTTATGGACTGGCTGGACTTGGGAGAACATTCATCGTTTTGCAGAAGACAAGCCAGATTGGACACGTGTTGTTCAAAATGGTTGAGCAGTGCATCACACCGAGCAGTGGTTTTACTTCTCTGCCTTTTTGTGTTTCCCCGGGCCTTCGCCAGTGAGCAGATGCTGTAGTTCATTGTCAGGTTCAAGGGGATGTCTGTCCATCGTGTTGTTGCAGGTTACAATAAGTTAAAATCCTACAGGTACAATATGAGGGAACTGAACACACACACACACGCACACACACATGCACACACACACACACACACTCGCATAGACGTTTGCTCTTTGTTTAGACGCTTGTCCAACCACGTCTGCCACGTGCTAACCTCCGTCACCTCGTGCCCAGTCGTAAACTTCTCTCCGTTGTGCGCTAAATTGGCTGTGCACCACTCCTGCCGTGCTCGGATAACGGTGTGCAGTTTCCCCCGCGGCTGGTAATGAGCTTCTGGTTTGCGGACTCCTCGGTGGAAAGCCGCACAGAAACCTGGCCTCGCATAGACATGGAGGACACCCACTCACATCTCCACCATCTGCTTTGTGGCTCAGCAGAGATCAGTGGAAACCCCCCTCCTCCGCCCCTCCTCCACCACCATCACCATCCTCCTCTCACCCACGCTTGCACACCCACTCACTCTCTGACATATGCACGCACACACACACACACACATACCAACGTACGCACACGGACTGTAAAATACCTAAATGCCATTCCACCTCCCACCAGCTAGCTGTATCCTGCTTCGCGGGAAGTGTGTGTGGAATACAGATGACACCTGCGAGTGCATGTTCTTTTATGTGCACGCACGCACACACACACACACACACACACACACACACACACACACACACACACACACTTGTAAGCATACACTAACACAAAAAATACACTGGGGCGGGCACAAGCCTGGACATAAACAGACCCATGCAAACTTGCATCATACAGTCACATACATGCAGCACAAACACACAAATGCACATGCATGCACACACACACACACACACACACACACTCACAACATCCTGATGTCTTGGAGGGTAGGGTTAATCCTCTCTCTCCATCGTCAATTCAATTGTTCCAAGTTCACCCAGGGCGACAGGCAACCTTTTAATCAGAATGACCTTTTGGTGAGTCAAACAAGCTTGCTACAGATTACAGTAGGCGGCCATTTTGGAGCCATTGTTAATATTTCACCCAGCTTCAGCACTGTGGCAGGGTGTAGCCGATAAACTGCAATAGTGCACTTGCAGGATAGGTGGAGAGAATCCCTAACAAAATAAAATTTCAACTTGCAGCAAAACAGAGGTGAATCCTCAATAGTGTGCTCTCTTTATCAGCGATAGTTGGACAAAGATGTTTATAATATTCTGTGTTTGCTAGGGTAATACTAAGTGTCTCACGTCTTAGTTAATATTGAGATCTGTGTTTGACATGGCAGCCCTGGCCACCCTTCCAGTATTTATCCTGCACCAGTGCTGTGTTACTGGTCCAAACAGTTCTTTTTCAAATTGTTGAATTTGAATTCAATGAAGAATAACTACATTCGTATTGGTGTCACACTGTGACACAAATGTCTAATTACCAGGCAAATTGTTGTTTCTATACCGACCGCTAGAACGAGAGCACTTGACTTTCTCAAGTGCTTCTTCTTGAGGATGGAGCAAAATTGCGACTGAAGTTCAACAGTCTTGCAGTTCATTTCTACCATGGCCGCTATAACATCACTAATTCAGAAGAGTGGAATTATACTACTGCATTTCCGTTTTGTAGGTAAATTTCATTTTATTTTGTGTATTTTTTAATTTTGTTAAAAATTTTTTGCTATACATTAGCAGTGGGTGGCACGGCGGCGCAGTGGTTGGCGCGGTCGCCTCACACTAAGAAGGTCCTGGGTTTGAGCTCCGAAGTAGTCCAACCTTGGAGGGGGGTCGTCACAGGTTGTCCTCTGTGTAGAGTTTGCATGTTCTCCCCGTGTCTGCGTGGGTTTCCTCCGGGTGCTCCAGTTTCCTCCCACAGTCCAAAGACATGTAGGTCAGGTGAATCGGCGGTACTAAATTGTACCTAGGTATGAATGTGTGTGTGTGTGTGTGTGTGTGTGTGTGTGTGTGTGCGTGTGCGTGTGCGTGTGTGTGTATGTCGGGCCTGTGTGATGGCCTGGTGGGCGGCCTGTCCAGGGTGTCTCCCCGCCTGCTGCTCAGTGGCTGCTGGGAGAGGCTCCAGCATCCCCGCGACCCTGAGAGCAGGATAAGCGGTTCGGATAATGGATGGATGGACATTAGCAGTGGTGTCAATTTGCCAGTTGGAGACGTGAACATGAGACTGCTGAATGTTGTGTAGAAGTGAAGCACCGTAGATAAAATCTCATACAAACACTTGATATTCTGTCTTTCTTCTGTCAAATGCAGCAGTTGGTAATGGCAGAGGGAGAGGACTCATTTCCTCTGGTGTTATTATTGATGAGATTAGTTGTGTGTGTGTGTGTGTGTGTGTGTGTGTGTGTGTGTGTGTGTGTGTGTGTGTGTGTGTGTGTGTGTGTGTGTGTGCGTACACTGGCGCACAGACAGTCTGACCGTCAGACATTTTTCTATATCTGCCTATAACACCAGCCAGCTCAAGGTCAGCAGCTGGGGTGGAGATCTGCATCTGGTTCTATTACATCAGCTCTTTTTTTTTTCCTATTTTTCACTATTTTGTCCATCAACACAGTCTACTACACGCCTGGAGTTTCATAATCCCCTGCTGTGATTAAACCACTGAGAGCTTGTGTGAATTGTAATGTTGGGACAAAGGGATAAATCTATTTATGTGCAAGTGCACATGCCAAGGAATATATTTGGGTTCTTCTGAAAAATAGAGAGATGGTTACAGAGAAAAGGGATTGTACTCAATGAACATGAAGGCCTCTATGTGTTGAAATAGTCTTATTCTCCTCAGCCGCACCTCATTTCACCCTGTCTCTGGAGCTGTGCCAGAATTGGGGGGGACATTTTATATTGTTGGCTCTTTGCTGGGGAGAACAGGAAAAGATGAAAACCTCTTAAAAGGTGTTTAAAAGTATTCTGGACAAGGCTGACTCCATAAGTCACTCTCAAATAACTGTAATAATGCCCTGGTGCTACTACTGTGTTCCATTTGAGATGCTTTTTATTCTTAAATACTACACAACACAGCAAATTATCACTCCAGGACACAAAAAGGACGTTTTGTATTTAAAATGAGAGCAAGATCAAACTATGAAATTATACCTGAAGTGTGTAATGCTGCGTTGATGTTAAGTAATGACCAACTGAAGGGCCATATCCAGTCATTTATTCATTCTTTATATCCACTTGTACTACAGCGTCAAAGAGAAGCGGCTGGAGATGGGTGGTGGTGTTGGGTTCTTTGAGCTTTTCCCAGCAGGGCACTGGAAAGAAGGCAGGGAGAAACCCTGGACAGGATCCACACACACACACACACACACACACACACACAGTCACTCATGCCATTCATATATAGTGTTCATTTCATCTAACTAGTATGTCGGCTATTTGGCCCCAGATGGGGGGTGGGGGATGGTGAAAATGGGAATATCATGTAAACTACAAATGTAATCCTCTTTGCAGAGCCTAAATGATCAACAGTCTTCTGAACACAAACATACTCCAGAGTGTTAGCTTGACAGTGTATTGGGCATGTATTGGGAAGTAGACAGGCTTTTCTTTGTGGAGATTGTTTTCACTTCTGGTCGTGGAATCTGAGAAACTGATGTGGACAAATTGACATTTGAGGCAATGGAATTCCCCCGCCCACTTTTTTTTTTCCCAATTGTACCCGTCCAATTAGCTCGCTCTTCCGAGCCGTCTCGGTCGCTGCTCCACCGCCTCTGTCGATCCGGGGAGGGCTGCAGACTACCACATGCCTCCTCCGATACATGTGGAGTCGCCAACTGCTTCTTTTCACCTGACAGTGAGGAGTTTCTCCAGGGGGATGTGGCATGTTGGAGGATCATGCTATTCCCCCCAGTTCCCCCCTGCCCCCCAAACAGGTGCCCCAACTGACCAGGGGAGGCACTAGTGCAGTGACCAGGACACATACCCACATCCAGCTTCCCACCCGCAAACATTGCCAATTGTGTCTGTAGGGATGCCCGACAAAGCTGGAGGTAACACAGAGACTCAAACCAGAATCCCCATGTTGGTAGGCAACGGAATAGACTGCTACACTACCCAGACACCCCTGGCACTGGAATATAGGCTGAGGCTTCAAAAGACATCTGAAGGTAGTGACATTCACTTAGGGGTGAAGACCCATTTACAAATGCAGTAATGAATAATGTTAATTGAATGTCAGGAAACAACTTGACACCTTGACCGAATCAAGTTGAAGATAGTTGTACAGTACAATTGAAGAGACCTGAAATAACAGAATATGGTGATCCTTTTCAGGGCGTTAGTGACATCCACCTAGGGGTAATGACTCCTTGACAAATTAAATAAGGAATAATGTCAATGTCAGGAAAAAACTTGACAGAAGCACGTTGAAGAAAGTTCTGACTACAATAGGAAAGATCTGAAATAACAGCAAACCGTGATCCTATTTAGTAAATATTATGAGTACAGTAGGGGAGACCTGAAATAACAGCAAATAGTGATCCTATTCAGTGAAAGTTGAAGAAAGCATAAACCAGATTTATGCTCTCAGAAATTGAAAAGCTGGAGGCTTTGTTGTGCGCTGGGGAAAAATGTCTCCCCTCTCTTCTCCCTCCACTGAATGCACCAGCTGTGCCAAGCTCAGCCAAAAAATCCCAGATCTTGAAAAAAGAATAATCTCTATGCTCTACCAAATACAAGAGGATGAAAATTTTATTAACACTCTGATTGCTGCTTTCCAAGCTGATATCCCAGAACCATGGACATGAAACACATTGTGGAGCGGCTTTCAGACATAATGAGCCCCATGCCAATGACTATGCAGACACTATTCCCTGGTCCGGCCCGAACCCGCTTAGGACCAACACCACAACAGATCTGGATATGTGCTATTGGCTAAACCAGGGAGCATGACCAAAGACCTGTTCTACCCCCACTGTGTCAAACCCTGAGCTCTAGACAGACGTTGTCTGGGGTAAAAGAAGAGTCAGGCACAACAAGCACAGTTCCACTAGTGTCTCACCAGAGGTTCAGCTAGAGTACAGGGATATTGTTTTGGATGAGCTGCCTGTCAGTGACCACAATGGTAATGCCACAGCTAGCATTAGCACCGCTAGCTCAGCAGCTAACATGGAGACCCGTGCAGCCATGGCCTGTGATACAGTTAAGCCCGCAAGGAGCAGCACCCAGAGGTAAACAACAGATCAATAGCTGCTAAAGCTAATGTCACATCATCAAAAAAGACTGTGTCACAGCAGAACATCCACCAGTCATTCGAAAAGGAAGTTAACCAAACCAGACAAGACATCAAAACAAAGACTCTGCTTGTAGGTGACCATATAATAAGAGATGTTAAAAGCAAAGTTTTGAAAACTGTCTGTCTCCCCAATACTGTGGTTAGCGACATGTTTCAAACACTGCCACAAGTGTCATATGACCATCAAGACACGGACACACTTGTTGGAACAAATGACACTTGTCCTGGAATGGAATCTTTTCTACCTAGGTCAACAAGGACAACACCATGGATCCCAGCCCCCCCCCCTGCCTGTCAGAGATTCCTTGCCTCTCAGAGATACCTCACAACACAAGCTAAGGATGTAGATAAAAGGGATTGATGAGATGTAACTATGTGGCACCAAAAATTCCCGCTTATCCAAACAGACCAAGGGCAATCTCCCTGCAGTCAGCACTACAGGGCATGCTGACTACCAGGACTGACTGGATCCTTACCCCACCCACCCTTTCAGCACGTCTCCCTAATGTGGCTCCGTACCTACTAAGAGTATGGATTCACTGCTGCCGATACAGCCCAACCCAGACAGCGAGGAGCAACTCCAAGGTCTCCGATTCCTGTTTTGACCAGCTTCAGGAAAAACAGTGTACTTAAAGCACGCAGATACTTTATCTAATCTGACTCCAGTTTTATGCCAGCAGCCATTTTGTGTCTTAAACAACTGAGCAGATAAATACTCTTAATACTCTAAATGTATCTTTACTAAACATCAGGTCTTTGACAGGGAAAAACATTTTTAATCATTGATTTTATCATCAAGCAAAATCTCAATTTTATGTTTTTAACTGAAACTTGGTTAGACCAAGATAACAGCACAATGGTTCTTATGCTTCAGTTTTGTGAGTGAAACCAGAAAGCTTAAGAAAGGAGGTGAAGGTGCCATTTTGTTTAATGATTCACTCCAGGATATCTTATGGAAATTTTGCTTCTTTTGAATATGTGGCTCTTCAGTTGAATTCTTCTTCTAGAGTTATGTTTCTAAATGTCTATGGGCCACCTAAATACAATGCAAAGTTTTTGATGCCTTAACTGAACTGCTGTCTATAATCTATATTGACTTTGACTGTGTAGTTATTGCTGGTGATTTAAACATCCATGTTGATGATCCCAGGGACAGAGGAACTAAAGAACTGTGTTGTGTTCTTGATGACTATGGGCTGACTCAGCATGTAACGGAGCCCACACAGACCAGGGGGCACACTCTGGACTTGTCTACAAGGGTCTGAACATTTCTTAGGTTGTGGTGACTGGTGTTGCTTATTCTAATCATTCCTGTGTTTTCTTTGAGGGTACAATCTCCGTGCACACAAATGTTCAAACAGAGGTAATCACAAAATGGCATATCACTGAAAACACCGGTGAAATATTTATTCAGGCTTTCTCTTCTACACCCGTGCTCTCTTGGGTCTCAGTCAGTAGCTTGTAGATAATTTCAATTTTAAAATTACAGATGTTATCGATGCAATTGCACCCACTAAGGTGAAGGTGATCGCTGGTAAGAAAAGATCTTCATGGAGATGTGCCACGCTGATCAGAATAGAAAAAAAGAGATTGTCATAAAACTGAAGACAGGTAGCGAAAAACAAATCTTACTGTTCATTATGACATCTATAAAGAGAGACTGCTTATTTATAATTTGAAACTGAGAAATATAAGGCACTCCTACTTCTCTGACATCATTGCCAAAAACAATAATAATGTATGTGCCTTGTTTGCTAACAAACCCTCCTGTGGCAGTTGCCTCTGAATTTCTATCTACCAGGGCCTGCATTGAATTTGCCTTCTTCAATGACAAAACCACAAAAACTTGGAGGATATCATACAACATCTGAAATCTTCTTCCTCCTGCTGTCTTGAAATTCTGCCAACAGGCTTTTTCAAAAATGTTTCTAACTGCATGGCCTCAGATCTTCTACAAATTGTCAACAAGTCTCTTCTCTCAGGTTTCTTCCCACAGTCCCTGAAAACTGCAGTCATCAAGCCACTCTTGAAAAACAATAATCTAGACACTTCACTAATGAACAATTATAGGCCCATATCAAACCTCATGTTTCTAAGTAAAATCTTTGAACAAAAACAGTTTCCAGCAACTGAACAGCGTCATGGCACTAAACAACTGTTTTGATGTCTTTCAGTCAGGATTTCGACCACACCACAGCACTGAGACTGCTCTTGTTAAGATCTTTAATGGCCAGCTGAAACAAAGACAGTGGCAGAATCTCAGTACTGGTATTATTGGATCTCAGTGCTGCATTTGTCACAATTGACTACAACATATTACTAGACTGATTGGGAAACTCGGTGGGACTTTCTGACACATCACTAAACTGGTTTGAATCCTACTTAAAGGACAGGGACTATTTTGTGCCTATAGGTAATTACAAATCTGAGTGGACAAAAATTACCTGTGGAGTTCCTCAAGGCTCCATTCTGGGGCCAATTCTGTTTAATATCTATATGCTCCCACGAGTTCAGATTATGGAAAGCAACAAAATATGTTACCATAATTATGCAGACGACACACAGATTTACATAACCATGTCACCAGGGAACTATAATCTCATACAGGCACTGAGTAAGTGCATTGAACAAATCATCGATTGGATGTCTCGGAATTTTCTTCAGTTATACAAAGATAAAACTGAAGTAATTGACTTTTGAGCCAAGGGAGAATGATTAAAAGTCAGTGCTCCGCTACAATCAGTAATGTACTATCACCTGAAGAATATATCAAGAATTGAAGTTAGGGGTGGGCAATCTTATCCAGAAAGGGTCAGTGTGGGTGAAGGTTTTTGTTCCAACCAAGCAATTACACACCTGTGTCTCCTAATCAAGTTCCTCAGCAAAGACTCTACTGGTTGATTAGTGGGATCAGTGTGTAACTGCTTGACTGGAACAAAAAACCTTCACCCACACTGGCTCTTTCTGGATAAGATTGCCCACCCCTGATTAAAGGACTTATGTCTCAGCAGTATTTGGAAAAAAAACTTGTCCATGCGTTTATCTCCAGTCGACTCAACTACTGTAATGGCATCTTTACAGGTCTCCCTTTCAACAGGTGGGGAGGTGGAGAAGGTGGGAGATGTAGTCAGGTTGCTGTAGATCGTGCCAACTTTAGATTGGAAAAATGAAAGGAAAGAGTTGCACTTCTTAGCTGTGAAGTTACTGGAGGAACTGTCACTGGGTTTGAGAAGTTTGTGTATTGTGGTAAAGAGAGCCTCGGGGTTGGTGTAGATGGACCAGGCTGTGATGAGAGCGACTTTGTTGGTCTGTTAGTCTGTGTAGGTTTGGAGATGCACTGTTAAACTAGTTTTCTTGCAAAGTCTTTCGATCTGGCACTTAGGGGATTTTATTTGATGGGATTCATGAGTATACCAGGAAGCTGAGTGTGTGAATAAGCTTATTTTGGTTAAATGGGGACCAGCCGATCAAGACAGGAGGAGAGTGAGTCATTAGAATAATTGATAAGATCGAAGGGATTATCAAACAGCAGGGAGGGGAGGCAGACATTTTACTGGCAAGAGGGGCAGAAAAGGCTGAGCTGGAGATAGATTTTTAGATTTTTGAAGGTTATGGGTTCGACTTTTGGGTTGGGGAGACAGGGATGTGAATGTCCAAGGTGATTGCCAGGTGGTCAGAAACAACGAGGTTGAGGCTGGAGAGTTGGTGTATTGTGAGACCAGTGAAGCGGATGTGACAAAGGCTATGAGTGGGGAAGCTGATATGTTGTTTGAAGTTGAAGCATTGTAGCCATTCAAGGAATTCCATGGCAGATTTACGGTCAGTATCATCACTGTGAATATCAAAATCACCTAGGATGAGAACGGAAGGTGAGATGGCACCTAGCTGGGTCAGAAAATCAGAGAAGTCAGAGAAAAGGAGGGGTTTGACCTTGGGGGGGGTCGGTAGATAATGGCAGTGACCGAAGGGGGGGGACCAGGGAATTTGAAGGCAAGGTGTTCGAAAGAATGAGAGGCAGGAATGGAAATGGTGGTTGTTTTAAAGTATTTCCTGTAAGCGGCCGCAATGCCACCCCCCTGGTCCCTCAAGATGGGGTTTATCAATGTATGTGAGTCCCGTAGGTGTGGTCTGGTTTAGTGAGAGGACTTATGCCAGGTTTCAAAGAGGCCGAGAAAATCAAGCATACTGTCAGTTATAAATTCGTTCAGAATGTGGCTATTGAGTGAATGTGTTGAGCGACACCCGTTTCAGATGACATTGCTTTGATAGGTTTAGGTTGTGAGGACTGAGGAAGGGGGATGGAGAATGGACTGATTCATGTGGCGCTTGTTGTGGTGAGGGTGTGCCTGTTGGTATTACGGTCAGGAATGGGACAAGGTCGAACATCAGTGCGATCATACCACAAGGGAGAGCTGATGTGAAGCAAAGGATGCCGACGTCGTTGTTATGGGCAAAGGGGGAGAAGAGGGTTCATAAAGGCAGGTGTGTGATGCAATGGTCAATCACATGTGAAGGACAGAACGGCGTGCTGCAAATTAGCAGCAAGCAAGCGGCTCCCTAGCCTGTTGAGATGAAGACCGGCTCCTCTATACACAGAGGAGCCCTCCCAGAGCAAGTTATAAATAAAACAAATGTTGTGTGCAACACTCACGGACCGGAGCCAGGTATGAAGGCTGAAAATCCTTCTAAAACACCCCACACGTCGACCCCGTGTGGGAATTGGACCACAAATAAAACGTTTCGATCTTCGGTTCGAATCCCCGCTATACCTCCGGCTTGGTCGGGCGTCCCTACAGACGCGATTGGCCGTGTTTGCGGGTGGGGAAGCCGGATGTGGGTATGTGTCCTGGTCGCTGCACTAGCGCCTCCTCTGGTCGGTCGGGGTGCCTGTTCAGGGGGGGGGGGTGTAGCGTGATCCTCCCACGCGCTACGTCCCCCTGGTGAAACTCCTCACTGTCAGGTGAAAAGAAGCGACTGGCGACTCCACATGTATGGGAGGAGGCATGTGGTAGGCTGCAGCCCTCCCCGGATCGGCAGAGGGGGCGGAGCAGGGACCGGGACGGCTCGGAAGGTGGGGTAATTGGCCGGATACAGTGGGAGAGAAAAAGTGGGGGGGGACACATTATAAAGTAGAATATTAAAGGTTCGTTTTGTATACATTTGTGCCTTAACCAACAAACTACCTTATATTTGTGTGCTTTTGTTTGCATTTAGGTGTCTTTGTGTATGTGTGTGTCTGCGCTTCTTTAGAAAATAGACCCTGTAGTAACTTCCGCCAGATAAAAGGGAGGAGAGGCGCATCACTCTCCCATGTGTCATAAGACTGTCCCCCTGAATGAGACTTAAATCCATCATCTCCAAGTGGAAGAGGTCTCTCTCTCCCCTTTGTAGCTCTCCACCTCTTCCACCCTCGTTCGCTCAGCAATCCCCCGTTACACAGTCTAACTCAGGTGAGTACACAAACACACACTTTCACTGTTGTTTGTACTCTCTCTCTCTCCTCTCCCTCTCTCTTTACCTCTCTCTCTCTCTCTCTCACTCACTCTCTCACTCACTTTTCACTCAGCAATAATTATTGCTGAAAAGCAATAATTATAATAATAATAATAATAATAATTGAGAGATAGAGGGCTATTAGCTCTCTATCTCTTTTATACATCCCTCCAGAGCCACCCATAATGGGCGAGGGGGCTTTCTGGGGCCCAGCCGCGTGGGGGGGGGCATGGAGGCTAGCAATAATCATATTCACCCTTAATATAAGCAATGCAATACTTGCCATTGAATGTGAGCTGGCTAAAAAGATGGGTTTTAAAAAGGATATGCATCCAGTAAGATGAGGACAATGGCCGAATAAGAGGCCAAGATGAAGCCACCAATAAGACATGCATGTTAGGGTTAATGCTCCTGCCTGTGCCCCTGAGCAAGGCAGTGGAAAGAAGACCTGGAGCTGGTCCCCGGGCGCTGCAGCTGCCCACTGCTCCTACACGATAGGATGGGATAAATGCAGAGAACACACTCATTGTAAGAATACGATGTCAAATAAGGTGGCTTTCTTGTTTCATAAGGTAAGGAAATATGTGGTGTAAGTGGGACTACCCCTGGGTTCAAACCCCGGGGTAGTCCAACCTTGGGGGTCATCCCAGGTCGTCCTCTGTGTGGAGCTTGCATGTTCTCCCCGTCCGTGTCTGTGTGGGTCTCCTCCGGGGGCTCCGGTTTCCTCCCACAGTCCAAAGACGTGTAGGGCAGGTGAATCGGTCATACTAAATTCTCCCTAGGTGTGTGTGTGTGTGTGTGTGTGTGTGTGTGTGAGTGTGTGTGTGTTTGTGTGTGTGTGTGAGCCCTGTGATGGACTGGTGGCCTGTTCAGGGTGTCTTCCCGCCTGCCACCCAATGGCTGTTGGGATACGCTGCAGCATCCCCGCGACCCGAATTCGGATAAGCGGCTTGGATAATGGATGGATGATAATGGGCTGTACAAATAAAATTGACTTGACTTGACTATTATGGTGCGTGTGTGTGTGTGTGTGCGCGCGCGCGCGCGCCTATACCTATGTATAGTAGCCCTCGTTACTGAGTAAGTCTCAGTTTGCATGCATGTGTATAGCAGGAGAGAGAGAGAGAGCATGTGCATGCTTTGATACGAGTAAAGCAGATGTGGGAGGGGGGCATCCACTGGACCTTTTCAGGGGCCCAGCCATTTCTGTGGGCAGGCCGTCTTTCTCCTTTTCTATCAAACACAGACCCCCCCCCCCCCCATTCTCCCTTCCTTGCTCTCACTGTCTCTCTCCCTCTTCTGATTGTCATTACAGAAAGGGGACAAAGACGCGTCTTTGAGCCGCGCGCATCACTAGCAGCGGTTGTTAGCTTCTGTCTGTCCGTGCGCGCGCGCGCGTGTGTTTGCTTGCGTGCCCGTGTGACATGTGTGTGTCAATATGTGTGTTTGTGTGTCCAAGCACACGCGGGCGTGTGTCTAAGTGTTCCTTGGCGAGCGTGGCAGCAGCCATCCCTGCCACGCTTATGAATAAAGATAATATTAATCCCCGGGAACATGGAGGAGGGGATTAGCGCCTTTGCTACAGTGCGTGTCTCCGGAAAATGGAGGGCTCTCACACCGAGATGATGGCATGTCTGGACTTCCAAGAAGCTTTATCAAACTGCAGCGACACACGCACACGCACACACAGATGGAGAAGACAGAGACAGAGACAGGGAGATAAAACCAGAGGGTGGGACAAAGAGAGAGATTCAGAGAAAAGAGACACGTGGGAAGAGACGGAGTTAAGAGAAGACCGGTGACACGTTCTTGTGTGTGTCAGACTGCATCGGTGCATGCACCTGGGAACCGAATGCATCCCTGCATGCGTGCACGTCTGGTGTCTGTGGATGGTGTGTTTATCAGTGTGTGCGCGCGCGTGCGTGAGTGAGCGAGAGAGAGAGAGAGAGAGAGAGAGAGAGAGAGAGAGAGAGAGAGAGAGAGAGAGAGAGATGGTAGTATTCTTTAGGAAGCTCTTTAGGCATCAGAGCAGGTCCAGATCGGGACGCGTTCATGTGGTACTCTATTCATAGCCACGCAGATGCTAAACCTGTACCCGGGCATAGTTTTAAATAGCCCACTTCCCAATACTCTACTGGGCCAGTCTGAACACTGCTCTCCAAATCCTGCTCATGATAAGAGAGAATATGGCGGAGGGAAATTTGGAGGAGCCGAGCAACCCAATCTTCCAAAATAGGTCAGTTTGAAAGCACGATGAATTTTCATACAGCTCTGTAAAAGGGCTTTTTAGGACCAAAGAGTGTGGAGGGAAAGATGCGGGAGAGGATCTCTCCCTCTCTCTCTCTCGCTCTCTCTCTCCTCCCTCTCTCTCCTCCCTGTCACAGCTCTGTACGGGCGCGCGTAAAGGTGAGCACAGATCACTACTGCCCCCTGTTGCTCGGCCCTGGGATAGAACCCTCTGTTACCGGCTGGGCGCCCGTCCAGAGACTCACCTCTGCGTTTGCCGAGGCTAAAGTGTGTGGGTTCCCCTCTCCGCAAACACGCGCTGGTTCGAGCTCTGACGGGGGCGTGGGCGTCTGAAGCGCGCACGGCCAATGAGGGAGGGATGAGGGAGCCCGTTTTTTTTCTCCAAACATACGCCCTCGTCCTTCCCGTGCAGCCCACGCACAGGGCATGGACAGGAGGGAGAGGAGTCAGTGAAGCTGTGCCAGACTCGGCGTTTCATATTAAGAAACCAGCACTCTTAAAGGCCGCCGTCCTCCCTGCTTTAGCCGGAGGTGGCGTTGCAACGGGGAGGCTCCCTCTGACTCATCATCCCAGAATAAAACAAGAAATTATTCATATCCTATTTGAAAAAAAAAAACACCAGATAAGTTTATCCTGCTGAAACGGCCCTTGTTTCAACCCTCCAATAGCTTTCCATTTTATATTTAACTTATACAACACATCTATATTTACCTGTATATAATAATAACTCCGTACGGTATGATCCCCTTATCCGCCCTCAGTGGGAAGGCAGACGTGAGATTGCGCTGCGCTGGGCGAGATAAGCGCCATTCTCTGGATGCTGCAACGCACAGTGCGACCCAACAAAGGGTTCGTTTAATGTATTCATGCTCTGCTATTCAGACGAGTCGGCCCCACTGAAACCCGAATTCCGTCTTGCAAACAGAGTCAGGCGAAAAGGCAGCAGCAAATACTGACTTTCACTGCATGAGGGGATTCTCAAACACAACAGGAACAATGACGATAGGTCGGTGAAAGAGAAGGGGGGAGAGAGAGAAAACGAGAGAGAGAGAGGGTGTGTGTGTGAGAGAGTGTATGTGTGTGAGAGAGTGTGTGAGAGTGTGTGTGTGAGAGCGAGTGTGTGTGTGAGAGAGAGAGACTGTATTTGTGTAAGAGTGTGCGAGAGCGAGAAAGAGATTGTGTGTGTGACAGAGAGAGTGCGTGTGAGAGAGCGAGAGAGAGAGACTGTGTGAGAGAGAGGGAGAGAGAGTATGTCAGCGAGACAGAGAGAGAGGGGGGTGAGAGGGAGTGTGTGTGTGTGTGTGTGAGAGAGACAGCGAGAGAGTGTTTGTGTGTGAGAGAGCGAGACAGTGTATGTCAGAGAGAGCGCGAGAGAGGGGGTGTGTGCGAGAGGGAGAGAGTGTGTGTATGTGTGTGTGTGTGTGAGAGAGAGAGAGGGAGTGTGTGTGTGTGTGAGAGAAAGAGAGAGAGGGAGAGTGTGTGTGTGTGTGAGAGAGAGAGGGAGAGAGCGAGAGAGGGAGAGTGTGTGTGTGTGTGTGAGAGAGAGAGGGAGAGTGTGTGTGTGTGTGAGAGAGAAAGAGAGAGAGGGGGGGGAGTGTGTGTGTGTGTGTGTGTGTGTGAGAGAGGGAGAGTGTGTGTGTGTGTGAGAGAGAAAAAGAGAGAGAGAGGGGGGGGGGAGTGTGTGTGTGTTTGTGTGTGTGTGAGAGAGAGAGAGAGAGAGAGAGAGAGAGAGAGAGACTGCAGGTAAACAGTGTGGTGTTGGTTGGATCAGGCAGTGTGGTCGTGGCTCTGGTAATTCCAGAAAATATCAGACACCTGTGTATCTGGTCGATCGCTGCTTGTCTATTCACTGCAGGGCAGTGGGAAACCCAGCTTGTGTTGCACACACACACACACTCACACACAGAGAGCTTTCATCTCTGCGCTGCTGGCTGGGTAAAGGTCCCCCCTATGGTCCTGGCATGACAATTGCCCCCCCCCCCCCCCACTGTAAGAAGCCCCATGCCGCGCCTGCCGGGTGGCCTGATGTTTTCTAGAGGCACACATGAGCGTGTGTTTGTATTTTGTGTTTTATTGTCCACGTGTGTGTCGCTGCCATGTGATTCGGTCTCCTGCTTCCTATTAGACCTGCTCTTGATCTGATCGTTAAATCCGCAGTAAAAGCTCACTTTCATTCTCTTGCCTCGCAGACTTTTCACCCACCTGTTGATGTCCTAGTCATTTTTTCATCTTTTCCCTTTTTTTTGTTTTCAGTTTGCTCTGTTGACAGTTTTTAATTTTGCCCTTTAAAATCTTTTTTTTTCTCCATGGTTGATACATACTGGTACCTTTAAACCTGCTTTATAAACAACTGAACTAGGCACACACAAGAAGAAGAAAAAGGAGAACCACACATAAGTCAATAAGTCAACACGCATCTGCCTATATTACACACACGCCATGAGCTACACAAACAAATATAGTGTAAAGACAAAAAAACGTGTATAAACTTGGATGCAGCACATACAAATGTGTGTGTGTGTGTGTGCGTGTGTGTGTGTGTGTGTGTGTGTGTGTGTGTGTGTGTGTGTGTGTGTGTGTGCCCTGCAATGGACTGGTCACCAGGGTGTCTCCCTGCATTTTGCTCAATGCTAAATTCCTCCTGGGATAGAATCCAGCCCCGTGTGGCTATTAATTGGATTAAGGTTGGATTAAGGAGGCATATATATATATATATATATATATATATATATATATATATATATATATATATATGTGTGTGTGTGCACACAGACATCAGCACAAAACGTACAGTGTATATGCATACGTACGCATACACGCACGCACGCAGACGCGCGCGCGCGCACACACACACACACACACACACACGTTGTTCCCCCAGCATCGGGTATAGCCAGTCTGTCCATCTGTGGGGAGTTGTTCTTTTTGTATGAAAAGAACAGATCAGGTAGCCATGAGACAGCAGTCTCATTTGTCACCCCACTACACTCCGTGAGTCCAAGCTAATGATCAAAACACCGAGCCGCTCCAAATCATCTCTCCCGCCCCACTGATGGATAGCAAAATGCTGCAGACGACTGTGTGTTTCTTTGTGCTACTGTGTGTATGTGTGTTACAAGTGTCTCTGTGCTTGTCTGCAAGGAATTTGTTGTGTATGTGTCAACAATTAAACTGCGAGCAACACATACTTGTAATTGATTCACTACCTCATGTAATTACTCTCTATTTTACTATTTTTAATGGCATGGGTTTTTTTCTTCTTCTTCTTCTTCTTCTTCTTCTGTGTAGGCCTTTACACGCCGGGGGCGTTTATTTCGTGCTATAAATTCGCGCGTCAATATAATTTGTTAAACCATTGTGTTTGTCAGGAGTACCATCACACAGGACGCCAATACTACGCAGCGAAAAAGCGACGTCACTTCTCTTCGGGACCAGGTGAATTCTTCTGGGCTTTCGCGCCCTGGATAAAGGCATCAACCAATCACGTTGCGTGAAACGGATGTGATGTCACAACTCGTCATGACAAGACGCATTGTGACATCAAAAAAAAAATTTCGTCCTGACAATGGCGGACCTGTTGATTGCGTTTCTTATCAATGTAAAAGGACACAGTAAGATATTGTAACGTGCACGGGTAAATAGACTCGCTAGCCCTTGGCTAACGGGTCGGACCCATTGGTCCAGTGGTTCTCAACCTTTTTGGGGTCCTGGACCCCCTGCGTATTTTTGATCTACCCTGAGGACCCCTCCACCTGATCTTGGGGAAGGGGGGTTGCAATTTGATAGAAAAAGTAGAAACTGCATTTTAAATTGCATTATAGCATTTATTCACTCTTTGGGGCAAAAATAAGAGCTTTCAGTTGTAACTTAGATATAGTTAACAAAACAGAATTCTTATGCAGTAACTTTCAGATATATGTAACAAAACAGAATATGTATTCAGTAACTTTCAGATATATGTAACAAAACAGAATATGTATTCAGTAACTTTCAGATATATGTAACAACAGAATTTTTATGCAGTAACTTTTAACAATGCAAACGGGAGCGAGATCTCTCATTAAAATACAATAAATTACACTTGTGAAACAGATGTAATTAAAGAAAAAAGTCCTGTTACCCTTTATAGTTTAGGTAGATAAAGGTCTCAGTCACATTTGAGTAAAATAATCCTATTTCTATAAATGTCATAGGATTTTTTTTAAAGATATTTTATTTTCACGGACCCCTTGCAATTACACCACGGACCACTAGGGGTCCGCGGAACCCCCGGTTGAGAAACACTGCATTAGTCGACTGGTTAACGTAGTCGACCGTGGTGCGGGAGACCCGGGTTCACGTCCCGGCTGCCCCCCGAATTCGCTACAATATAAAGACAATGAGCTCAAGGACACCATGTGGAGGTCTATCGCCGAACAAGTAGGCCAGCGGTGGCTAAGCATATGTGCCAGGGAGAGCCATGTGTATGCAGGCTTTGAAATCACCTGGTGTGGAGTCCGGCTGGGATGAAAACCTGCATATGGCTCCCCTTAGCACATATGGTTAGCCACCCCTGAGCTAGGCTATCAGGATAGCGGGTAGCTTATGTAGTTTACTTTTGGCTGTATTAGAGGCGGCAGCAAGGCAACCCTTCCTTGCCGACCGGTCGCGGTGCACCGCGGAGGAAGTGTGACCGGTGGGGGCCGGACCGGCGAACCTTCCCCCCGCCATTCGCTTCCGGGTCGAGTCCCCGGCTAGCGTCTCACGGTTTTGCGACAGAAAGCCGTATCGCTGCTGGTGTGACCGGCTTCGGCGAGTATTTCAGCTTTTCGTGTCGTTTATTCGCCACGTCCCCAATCGGAAAAGCGCTTTATGCTGTTAAGGTCTTGCGTGAGGCGCTTCATGTTGTGCCGTATTATACCGGCTAATGGCCATTTTTTGAAATCAAGGACCGGAAGTCTAGTAACCACCATTTTGAAGCGAATAAGAAAGGTAATAAACATGTACACTTACTCATTTAGTGTTTTTTTTTTTTTTGTTTTTTGTCCAAAGTGAGTTACAGAACAGTGAGCAGATATCAGATGTATTCAAGTGTTAGTCATCATAGACAGCTAATTACTAATCATATCATAGCAAACAGTGTATGTCACATCAGGTGCACATAGTGTAATTGTGCCTTTGATCATCAAGCTTGATAATCAAGTTACAAAATAGACGGACAAAGCCACATATCTGTCTCACAAACATGCTATCATGCCGATGCATATGCATATGCTGTGCAGGTAGTCCGAGGGACACCAGTACTACTGGTGTCTTAGTAAAAGCAGACACCAATAATACTAGTAAGTGATTCATATTAGCTGGACAGTGGCACTAGTCAATTTCAGAGTGTTGGTTAGAAGCCATTTAAGGATTAAGGTGGGCCTTAAAGAGCAAACATTTTTATTTCCTAAAGGAAATAAGCAAGCCTGTAGCTCTGCAAGAGACAAGCGGTTCATTCCACCATTTTGGGGTAGAAAGGTGATAGAGAAGTCTGGAACTTAACGTCCAAGATAGAACGAGGTAGAACGAGGAGAGTCAGCGGGAGTGTGCATGCTAATTAATGGAAAAATAATTCTTACAGTATCACAGAAAGGTGAATCAGTGGTCACTCTTTCAAGGATGAGGATGTGACCATCCTTGATAGGGGGGAACGCTGGTTTGGACGGGGAGTCAAAGAGGCCATCTATGTGAAGAGGGAACAATCATCCCTGAACGGGGGGGGGGGGGGCCTAAGCGTGCATCTGTTGACATTTTACAATGCTGTGATTGCAACCATTCCCAAATCCTCTGTGAATAGTACACATGGCCATTATAACTACATAATGGTCACAGCAATTTGCATATGAAACTGATTGCTGTTTTCAGTTATTATGCCACTGTATTATTTATAAGGGTGGGGATACCTGCAGTCAGTTGAGGCTGAAAAGGTCACTTAGATGAGTGATGAAACGTTTCTCAATAAACGTTCTGTCCAGATTAGGGCTGTCCAAAAATGCCATTTTTTGGGCTCTGGATATATAAATGTGTGTGTGTGTGTGTGTGTGTGTGTGTGTGTGTGTGTGTGTGTGTGTGTGTTTATAGAGATTAACCAAACCAAGGCTCATTCGCACTGCACAAGGCTTATCACTTTCAAAGGGAAAATGATGCATCTTAGTGACGAGAGATGAAAGAGGTTTAATGATGTATAATACATGGGTGTCATTCACTGGCACAGAACAAACGGCGTGTGCGTGGGTGCACGTGCGTGTGTGTGTGTGTGTGTGTGTGTGTGTGTGTGTGAAATGGGGAGGGGGAGACAATGAAAAGAATTTAGACAAGATTCATTTTTATCATTGTTGAGGAAGAGCAGATTAAGCAGACCCACCCTCGCGGCCATCGGGTTTGTAATGCTTCCCAGACGACTTCACTCGCCTGCAAATTAAATTACGAAAAGGGAAAACCAGTCAGCAATGGTGGGCTGACTGTAAAAGTGACAATTATTTCCAGGGATGTGTGACAGTTTGGATATTTCCTATGCTTTTTCGTCACCTTCTCCTCTCACAGAGACTGTGTGATAAGTGACATGAACCGCTACACACATCCACGGCAGGGACTCGAGAAATGCTTCGAGTGATCTATGTCTGATTGGTGAGTGATGGCAATGATGGAGGTGGCTCAACTTGACATTTGGTGTGTGAAACAAAACGTTTTTCCCCCACACCTGCACACAGTCATAGAAACACACTAACAGCCCCCCCGTATATATATATATATATATATATATATATATATCTCCAGCCATTATCCAAACCACTTATCCTGCTATCAGGGTCATGGCGATGCTGGAGCCTATCCCAGCAGTCATTGGGCAGCAGGTGGGGAGACACACTGGACAGGCCGCCAGTCCATCACGGATATATTTACATATGAAATCACACACCCAGCTGCGTTAACGTGCATGATTTAGCATGGCAGATTTTCTCTCTCTCTCTCTCTCTCTGAGCTTTTGATCATTTGTGTTCTGTTTTGACTCCCATCAGCCTCTGAGAGCCGTCGTCGCCTGTCCCATCTGTTGTGTTTACGAGTCATTTGTTCAGTTACTGATTCGTATCCATACTAAGAGGGAATTCCGTCGGTACAGAACGGGACCCGAACTCTGGAGTCAACTCAGCCCAGTGATTCATGACATTGGTTTCAAAGAAGGCCTAGATGGGATGAGCGTAACATATTTCTGTTGCGGCTAACCTCGTTGTTGACTGATGCAGGCAAACCGGAGACAGAACGCCAGCTCAGAAGAGGTTGGTTGATCTGGTTAAAGAGTCTTAATGTGGAACTATTTCCCATGTATGAAAGCTGGGTGAGAATTCCAGTTTGCACAACTACTCCGGCACAATTGGTCTTTCTTACTGTATGTAGAGTCAACAGACACCTGAGCTCTATGTAATGAGAGTCATTTTGTTTCATATTCACTCCAATCTCACATTCACACAAAGGTGTGCTTAGTTAAAATGACAAATGCCACTTTTGGCCAGGAAAGACAAAACAGTGTAAGCAGTCTTTTGTCAGAAATTTGGGAAAAGTTAGCCTAACCTTAAATGTTATCCACATAATTTACTTCCGGCTTGGTCGGGCGTCCCTACAAACACAATCGGCCGTGTCTGTGGGTGGGAAGCCAGATGTGGGTATGTGCCCTGGTCACTGCACTAGCGCCTCCTCTGGTCGGTCGGGGCTCCTGTTCAGGGGGGAGGGGGAACTGGGGGGGAATGGCGTGACCCTCCCACGTTCTATGTCCCCCTGTTGAAACTCCTCACTGTCAGGTGAAAAGAAGTGGCTTAGAGGATGTAATCAATGTATTGGAGGAGGCATGTGGTAGTCTGCAGCCCTCCCCGGATCGGCAGAGGGGGTGGAGCACCGACCGGGATGGCTCGGAAGAGTGGGGCAATTGGCCAGATACAATTGGGGAGAAAAAGGGGGGGGGGGTATGTTATCCACATAATAGCTAAGAAGGCCACATCTTGCAAAATTCTCCATAAATGCTCACACAATAAAGTGTGTTAAACTGTAGTGTGCTTTTAGCTGTGACTTTTTCCCCAGATGATGGGATCGGGTTAACACTTTAATCACTTCACTGTGATTATGACAGCCGCAGCGCAAACATTTAAGTCAAACCGATGAAAAATGCACACATTTGGGCCAACTTTCTTTATCTCTGCGCACTGTCTGCCAGTAATTTCTCAGTGTGCTGTCCAAAGAATAGAGGTAAAACTCCTTCGCCGGCTCAAAGGCACAGCGTTCCAAGACTGTTCATCTAGTAGCAAACAAACAGGCACTGATTAGAAAGGGAAGTGTCCGCTGCAGCACACACTGCAAGCTGCCACGGCGTCGTAAAGAGAACGCCGTCAGAGGCTGTCGTGGTGTATGCAACCGTGCTCCAGAAGGAAACACTGCAGCGAGCTCCCGTTGAACCGAAACCGCGAACCCAAGGGCGTAGCCAAGCAAACAGTGTGAGGCGCCGAGGGCGTGTGGCCGCTGCTGCAAGGCCCACAGAGAAGTGGTTCTGTATGCCATCCTTCAAGCCTTGCTTAATGCAGTGTCAACATTCATTATGTAAAGTAAATTAGCTCTAGTGGCATCTATTCCATGCCTGCATGCTTTAATGTGGAGAAAAGCGTGAGTAAGTCCCGTCCTAACCAATGTGGACCAACTTGCAATTTCTAGTGGGTTTTTTACACCACATTTTAGCATTTTAGATAGTGAAACAGAGCTGCTGACTAGAGAAATTCCAGCATCCCTTAAGAAGGGATTTGTCGGCAAATTTATACCCATAGGCACAGCTTACATCAAAAGTAGATTTGATGCTTCCATCAAAAGTAGATTTGATGCTTAATTAAACCAATAGAATACAGCCAAGACGACAGCTCCGCGGCACTGCGGCTCAGCAAAATTCCACAGCCACCAAAGTTTCTTTTGGGTAGTGATTCATGCATCCAATTTCTGTGATCTGTATTGAGTTCAGCATCGTGGGTAATTAAATGATGGTGTAGAGAGCGGCTGTTGCCAGATGACAAAGCCATAATCATCATGAAGCTTGATTACTTTCTGACAGAAATAATAATTGTGCATCGATAGGATGGCAGAAGGGAGCCCCAAATTAGAATTCACAACGAGCCAAGCCGTTCAAAGTCACAATGGCGTCTTCAACAATACTTTCAGTTCTCTGTTTGACAGACTTCCACAGAGTTTGAGGTAGATATTTGCATATGTAGAAATTTATTTTTAGGAAAGTTTCAACCAATAACAAAGTGTCACTTGAAAAAGAAAATCAACAGCAATTCTTGCAGTACATGTACAGGCTACAATCAGAAGCATCTACACATTAAAAACAACAGAAAAAAGTATTTACTGATTCAATATCTGGATAAAAATAGTTATAATCCAAGTGACATGGAGAAAGTGCAACCTAAAAACTTTCCCGAAAGGGTCAATTTGGTAAAACCAATCTCACCAAATCGCTCTTTGGATATTGTATTACACCATAAAAACACAGAAACAGACTCATCCATTAAACACTTTATACTTTATGTTCTTTTCAAACAGCTCCCTGAGCAGGATTATCATTAAGCCTCTGTAATTACCGTGACAATACAGCCTTATTTGACGCAGAACACGCTTTGCTCAGCCATCGTTTTGCAGTCTCACCGACTCTAAAATACATCGTTCTAAACTAAACCCATAAACAGTTCACCATCACAAATATGCAGAAAGACCTCCTCCGGGTGTTGTGTGGTTCTCCTCCAGAGTCACAAACATATTATAGGGGAAAGAATAGTGATGTACCCTTTACTGTCACTTAAATCAAGTCTGTTATTTTATTATTGTCGCCCCTCTCTCCAAGATAGATCGTGATGAAGTCTTTCTCGGCTTGCGTTGACATTTGAGGCGGTCCTTTTGGAGTAGTAAAGATGCCTGCTTGATGGATACCAAGCTGGGCTCTGTGGACGCTGAGAGGACAGCGTGGGGAATGCATACAGAGGCAGAGAGGCGGAGGATGAAACCCGACAGCCTGGGAAGACGGGAGGCGAAGAATGGAAGAGGTGGGGGGTGTGGACATGAGGGAGATGAAGGTGAGTGAAAAAGAGACAAATAATGAGGGCGAGAATGGGAATAGGCAATACAGGAAGGACATTAGGAATGGATCAAAAATAAAAAGGAGAAAAAGAGATAGATGGTCAGAGGCAAAGCCAATCGGCATAGCGATGTACACAGACCAGGGTTGCACAGAGGATCTAGGGAGAGAGACTGAGGAAAAGAGCTGCAGTAATAGCGGCAGGGGCAGCGGCTGACCAGGGAGGATGGATGTCTCCTGTGTCTCTCAGAATATGGGTCTGTAGAGGAGCTCCCCGGAGGCCAGTCTGCGCCTCAGTTCCCTCCACAGCAGCTGCCTCTCCTTCAGGGCCCCCTTCATGAAGCCACGGTTCTCCTGGGCCCTCCGCGACAGATAGGGGATCACCTCATTCACTGGCCCATAGGGAACATATTTATAGACGGGAAAGCCAGCCTGACCTGGGAAGTTGAGAGGAGTTGGGGAATGAGAATAGAAGTGCAGAGAAGGATTTTTTTTTTTCTTCAGTGAAATAAATGAAGATGTATAAGGTAAGTTGTAAAAGTTTTTTTTCCCCTCCAATTGTACTTGGCCAATTACCCTACTCTTCTGAGCCATCTCGGTTGCTGCTCCACCCCCTCTGCCGATCGGGGGAGGGCTGCAGACTACCACATGCCCCCTCTGATACATGTGGAGTCACCAGCCGCTTCTTTTCACCTGACAGTGAGGAGTTTCACCAGGGGAAGTAACGCGTGGGAGGATCCCGCTATTCCCCCCAGTTCCCCCTCCCCCCCAAACAGGTGCCCCGACTGACCAGAGGAGACGCTAGTGCAGTGACCAGGACACATACCCACATCCGGCTTCCCACTCGCAGACACGGCCAATTGTGCCTGTAGGGACGCCCGACCAAGCTGGAGGTAACACAGGGATTCGAACTAGCAATCCCCATATTGGTAGGCAACAGAATAGACCGCTACGCTACCCGGATGCCAAGAATGTTTTGTCTGTCTGGGTGGATGGATAGATGGATGGATGGGTGGGTGAGTGAGTGATGGATTAATAGACATTTATACCCATCTGCACTGTATCAGATTTGTTCTAATTCCTGTACAAATTCAATTAAACAACTGGCACTCTGAAATTTAGCAAATTAGACGCCTCTCTGTTTACAGCGATAGCGGCCAAATCCATTCCAGGTCAGTCAATCCAGGCTTGCTGCCCATCGCTGCCACATTAGTGTCCCTTACTAACATACAAAGTCCCAGAAGCAGACTACGGCAGTTTGCTAAGCAGACCCGTTGATAAGGAGAAACCTCAGTCGATGTGTCACATGTATGGGTTGGTCTGTTGCAGACTGACTGCGACATGTGCACAGGAACGTGCGGTCAGCTAGGTCCACATGTGTAAATGTAAGGTCAGCACAAACACAGGGGGATAGCTACTGAGGAAAGCGATTTGTACTAATCCTACAGAGGCCAGACAGAGGGGTCAAAATAACAGACTTATGTAAGATAGTAAAGGTCAGGGTTTGTGTGTGTGTGTGTTTCTGTATCTGCACTTCTCTTACCCAGTGGGAAGCTAATCTGGTCACACATGCCCAATAGTTGGCCAAAGGACACCTTGTTCTCTGTAGGGGCCAGACCCATTTCATTCATTCTGCATCAGAATGTAAAAGTGACAGAGAGAAGAAGAAGAGACAAAAAAGAGAGAAGAAATACGGATGAACTGGAACAAAGAATGACAGAGAGGGAAAGCAGAGTGATGCAAGAGAGGAGAGATAGAAAGAAAGCAAGGATTCAAGGTTAAAGGGAGAGCAAGGGCGAAGGAGGAAGAAAGTAAAAATAGGAGGATGAGTGAGAGCGGGAGAAAGATACGGATGGAGATGAGATGAAAAATGGAGAAAGAGAGAACCGGGAGAAAAGAAATGAAAAGGGAAGATTAAAAAATGATGTGAAAAACGTCACGTCTGTCACTTGAAAGGAGTGTGAAAGCACATATGCTTTTATCCAGCACTACTTACAGAGTCAGCAATAAGCACTGTCAACATAGAGGCATCTCAGAGCACTAAATAATCATGCAAAAGGGCATTTTATGTCAAGGGCAGTTAGTATACAGTATGTAATGTAATAGGTAGGTCACCAAGATATATGTAGGCAAGTAATAGGAGATTCAAATTACAAATTAGTTTGACAATATCAGGGATCAGTAGAAAAGTCATGCTTTGGCCTGGTCCACACTGCTTATCTCCACCTGTGTGTGATGGCTGCCTCGCTGCACGGCTGCAGCTCGCATACCTCCGGTGTCCACACAGACGGCATTGCTGCTGCTGCGCTGCTACTGCCAGCCCTATCTGTCTACACTGAGTTTGCCTTTGATAATGGCCATCAATAATCGAATGTTTCATTTCATTAGAAATGTCATTTATATTTAGTTAAAGACAGAAAAATGTTCACTTTCTCCTAACATGTAATTGCTGAAATGGTTAAAATGATATTTTTTTCATGTCCGTGGCATATTCTACAGTATAGATATTGAAACTACAGTGAAAGGTGTCAGTTATGTAATGTTGCTGGTATGATGTCAATATGACTATCAGCAGATCATTTTCACTGTCTATTTTTGCTGAGAATGACGTGCCTCACAGAGAGAAAATAGGTTTGATGCCGAAACTCTAGATGACGAGCCGCGCTGCTCGCATGGGCTTGTGTGGCTTCTCTAACATGTTAACATGGGCGTCAAAAAGCAAATCGTTCCATGGCGCACTAGTGGTGCTCAGGTAGGTTGTGTGGCCCGGGCCTTAGAGACCAACTATGGGTTCAGGTAGGCCTGGAAATTGGAACTTTCTTCAAAATTCTTCATTCAAGAATAGGCTTTTCTTGACTGAAGCGAGTCTGTCGCTCTGATCGAAACCAGGACTATTTTGGGGCCAGGTGAGAGAAAAGTAGAGCGCAGCCCTTTTTAGGTGTACGACAGCCTTTCAGAGACAGAACATAGAGGGTGAACAGATGTGTATATGTTGATATGGGATTGTAGTGGGGTTGTAAGTTGGAACAGTTCGTTGAACTGCCCGGAAGGAAAGCAGCAAGGTTTTGAACTTTATGCAAACAGCAACCAGGAGCCAATGTACAGATACAAAGAAAGGCAAGATGGGTATGCATCTTGGAGGGTTGAAAACCAAGTATGCAAGATTGTACTGGATTTTCTGCTGTGGTTGGAATGCATGGGCTGGAAGATCAGCGAGATGTGGTGGTAGAGCTTTCATACGATGAACAGGGCAGAGCAGCAGAAATAGGAGAGAGCTGCAAGGTGGTCAAAAAATGAGAGCCGGTTATCTGTCATAATCTGAGGTTCTTTGTGGATCCAGAGGGTATGACTGTCAATGTACCAAACCTGATCGATATGTCCCTGGTGATAGGGGACTTAGAAGGGATGATCAGCAGCTCAGTTTTGAACAAGCTGGGCTTGAGGTGCTGTTCTCTTATCTAAAGTGATATGTCACTGAGGCAGGCAGCAACTCCTGCAGCAACCTCAATGTCTTGTGGGGGAAAAGAAAGGTAGAGCTGGGTGTTATTGGTGTAGTGCGATAGGAGTAAGTAATTGCGTGTGAAGATGCCTGGGCTAAGAAAGGTATACAGTGTGAACAACATGGTGCTGAGCAGTGAGCCTTGAGGTACGCCTGTTGTAATTTTTCGGAAGGACGGACACCTGACCCCTTAAATGACAAATATTCAGCATCAACAACAGAATCTTGTAATTCAGTGTCAAATGACACATGAATGAACAAAACCACAAAAGGAAAATGTGCATAAGTACTACTAAACTGAAACTGTATACACAGACTTTGGCTTATAGATAAATGTGTAAACCTGGATATGAAATTAATTCTCTGAGTGTTTGGGTGAGAGGACAAAACAGAAAGAGTGACAAGGACTTACCGCCAAAGGGTGTATTTCACTGTGTCCTCATTATGGGAAGCAACCATGACACTGGCCTTTCTGTTGAGTGCAACTTCATCCAGCACATAGTCGAGACACCTTATGCCCACAAGCATACGCATGTGTGTTCTCACACACAAACATACACACACACACACACACACACACACACACACACACACACACACAAACAAGGCAGGAAATTAAATTGTACCAGAGTCTTTGACACGTCAGTGAACCCTTTCTAGACCTTGTCTGGGAACTGTGAACTGCCACTAACGTGATTTCTTTCTACTAGGAAAGTGCTGGAAAAGATTAAACTATGGTATATTGGTATGGTACATTTAATGTAAAAAGATTTTGGGATTATTTTTGCTACATAATTTTTCTAAATAAAATACTGTCGATAAAACAGTGTTTAATTCATCATCATTAATAAAATGATGTGAGTATGATCAAGTAATAAAAATATCCAAACATCCATGTCCGTCTGTACCTCTGCACCTGGTCACAGAAAGTACACAAGTTCAGTACATCCTTCAGTCAAAAAAGCACGAACTCATCCTTGAATAAGGTATTCAACTCACAGCTCATTCGGTAAAAATAGTGCCACCCATTGTGAATGTATGAAGAAAAAAAATCACTATATATAAAGGGTTGAAAACAAGGGATTATCCCCCACGAATGATGCTGTGACCCCCTTTTATTGAGGTAATGACAGTGGTAATGTGTCAACAACATTATGTAAATTGGCTGAACATGTAAGTGGGTGCAGCATAATGCTTTCAGAGACAAAAATGTTCAGATGGGGGAATGTCTGTGCCTAATTTCAAGAAGATGGCAACAATGCTGAGTAATGTTATGCTTGTTTAAAATGTGAGATCTTTTTAGCCTGCAGGGGTTGGCCAAAAAATTTTTTTAAAAATATATATATATACACACATGAAAGTTATCTAGTGGGCTGCATCATTTCCTTACCTGTGGTACATCCTATTGGTGGACTCGTAGTCGGGGTTGATAGGATCCTCGTAGCCAATCTCCTTAGCCCTCTCTCTCTCCTGGTACATGTAGGCCCCACGCACCAGCTTGGCCCCAAAGCACCAGCCCTCCCGGCGAGACAGCTCCACGTCCATGGTTACACTGTCATAAGCCTCCTGCAGTCAGAGAAAGGGAAACATTACCAAGTTAAAAACTCATCTTTGGGGTGTCTGGGTAGCGTAATGGTCTATTCCGTTGCCTATCAACACAGGGATCTCTGGTTTGAATCCCCGTGTTATCTCGGGCTTGATTGGGCATCCCTACAGACACAGTTGGCTGTGTCTGCGGGTGGGAAGCTGGATGTGGGTATGTGTCCTGGTCGCTGCACTGGCACCTCCCCTGATTGGCCGGGGCACCTGTTCAGGGGAGAGAGGGAACTGGGGGGAATAGCGTGATCCTCCCATGTGCTACGTCCCCCTGGAGAAACTCCTCACTGTCAGGTGGAAAGAAGCGGCTGGCGACTCAACATGTATTGGCGGAGGCATGTGGTAGTCTCGAGCCCTCCCTGGATCGGCAGAGGGGGTGGAGCAGTGACCGGGACGGCTTGGGAGAGTGGGGTAATTGGCCAGGTACAATTTGGGAGAAAAGGGGATATATATATATATATATATATATATATATATATATATATATATATATATATATATATATATATATATAATCTTTCTCAATAGGCCATGCAGAGGAAAAATAACATTTAGCTTCCTATGAAACTAACAACTTTCAAAGCCAAGGACACATATATGTAGCTATTGTGTTAGAACAGCAAGAAGGAAAAGGTAATATGTAGAACGTTTTTCTCACAATCATCCACACATGTATTTTCAGTGGACTCTGACCTTGAGGTAGCATTGGTAGGTGTTGAAGATAATAGGCTTCTTTTTGTTGAAGATTCTTTGCATCTCCAGTGTCAGCCTGCTGATCGCTGGTTGGAAATAGGTCTGCTCCGCGTCAACCATCAAGCGCACACCATTGTCTTTTGCATGCTGGGATACAAAGGGATTCAGTGTGTGTGCTTGAATCCATTAATGATGCAGTAGCGATGTTTTATCCAAGACAGCCAATGCGGCTTATTAAATGTAAGCTTTATCAGTGACAATGACAGAGTGGCGTTCCCTTTCTTTGTCTACATGAAACCTTAAAAATGGTGTTTAATTAGCTTTCTTGATTTTTCCCTTCTCCAGCATGCTAATGGTTCATTCCAACCCAGTTCTCTGTTCTCAGATTATTGCTGCTACCATAATGAGGATAATAGAGCAGTTATTCTTCATTCTGATGGGTATGATGGTGATGTATCGAATCATTGAATTGGGTTTATAAAATGATAAATTTTCCTTTATAAATGCATACTTAATCAATAAATTAAAAAAACTGAAAATTCAAAAAGGCTGCTTAAGCATACAGTTACCACAACCATTATCATGGCAACCAATTAAGCACTTCTTTATCAATCACACTGTTAACTAAAACCATTAGGCACATTCTTGGACACTCTTTTCTCCAGGGTTGGGATGTGTCCCGTTCACTCATAGTCAATATTCCATGTACCTTTTGCCTTTTAAGCAACTTCAAAAGTTTGGAGGCACTGAAGTGCTGGTGACCTGATATGAAAACACAAAGTTAAAGTTCTGTTTGCATATATAAGTGCTTACATTAGCCAGGACATCCATGCGCTGTAGCATCCTCTTCAACTGATTTTCCTCCTCAGCGGTGAACTTCACCAAAAGCGGCTCCAGCTGACTTATCTGGGCAGAAAACCCAGGAGACCACCCACTATGAGAGTAACAGTCCCCATATTACACAGCAAAAGGCCCATTGGTGCTTCTTACACTATCCCTCGGTCAACCTTAAACTTTTTCCTAGGATTTCATTAATCCAATGTTTGCCTTCACAAGAAGTTCACAGGTTCCACACAGTACTCTGGTTTAACCCCAAGGATTACTCAAGTTTTGAAGAAGAGCCATGCAAAGTTGGGGTTAACTTTACTGACGTGCAGGCCCAGTTATAGCAGGACCCAACCCATTTTGGAATTGGCAAGTGTGAGATTTTAGCTGAAGTATTAAGTCAACCTACAGGGAAGTCAACCTTAGGTTAGGTCAGAGATTGGGCTGCCTGAAAAGTGACAATTTGTTTTCAAATAACTTGTGTTACGAACCCTGACATTCATAAACTTAAATTTGCACTTGCTTTAACAGTTCTATATTGATTTTTTTCTATGGCGGCAATAAATCCATTAGACCTACCATCATTAGAAGCCTGCAATGATCCGATACTCGCTACAAGAAGTGAGTGGGGTGTCAAGCCACCATGACATATCCACACTGATTTTGTTTAAATCCTGCAGAATCAACTGAAGACCAAACAAATGGTTTTGGCTTCAGAAGCTGTAGTAACACTTGACCTACGGTCGTGTTATGTTCAGTGCAAAAGCACCTCAAAATGTAAAACACTGACTGCAGACAAACCACATTAATCAACTTGCACCATAAAAAATGTGCAGATATATGGAAACAACTGATTGGTTCTCATCCAAGTATAAAGACATGGACTATAGCTTGTGTACATAATGGGACATATTTTTTATGTCACACCAAAGAAACTATGACATAGTAACCCATCACCGCGGTAAAATGTTGGTGCCTGGGCTGCTGACACTTCAAATCTGCTGCCAGCACAGCGACACCAAAATCAGAAGCATCAAATAATGCAGGTGTACTATACTGTCACTGCGAGAGCATTATGGACATGGACTCACAACTGATGATTTTGAAACGTTCTGCTAGCTACTCTGACTTGCAGTGACTCAGTTTAATTCAGTATGTCACAAAAACAGTGTTTGAAAAGCTTCTACCTATAACTAGAAATTATTAAGAGGCAAAAAGAAATGAATATTTTTTGATCAAAACAGAAAAGCATAAATGCATACAAATTCAAACTATAATATAAATTATAATATAAATTGAATAAAAAGGGCAGCTTGGGAAAAAAAACTACAAGAAGAGAGTAAATAAACAAAAGAGGCTGCTAGCTGGGTATAATGAAAGGGGGAAATGACTTCACAGAGACAGAACAGTGGTTACAGCCTGCTGTTGAAAGTGGCAGTCGTCCTACTGTAAATAGCAGACTAGTGTAATTACAGCATGGGCTTATCCCTCTCAAACTCACAGCCCCAACTGAACAACATACCGTACAAGATGAATGAACCCAAGCAGTCTTTTTGGGTCGAGATAATCGCTTTTGATTTTTTTTTTTACTCTCGTTTGTGTTTTGGTGCTACTGACCTCTAGGTTTGGGACGACCAGCAGGTCTGCTGTGTTTGTTCTGTCGTCTATCAGACCGTTCCAGTCCAGAATATCAATGGTGCCGCTGGCAGAGCAGAGGACAGCAAAAATCACAGCACAAAGAAGAGTATTTACAAAGTATTCTCGGTTGTATTTGACATAGTTTGGACAGCGGATGGTTAGGGCTGGGTGTCGCCACTGATTCCCCGAACTGATTCGATTCCAGTTCACAAGGTCCCAAATCAATTCGATGTAATATATATTCAGTTAGGCATATTTCAGTTCCAGTACCAATGTTGCTTGGATATGAAAGAGATTCTCAGACAACTAATGCTGTAAATTGTACAAGGAACCCTCTAACCTGCTGCATTGTTAAAAATATTAATGTTAGGGGCGTCCGGGTGGCGTAGCGGTCGAATCCCCATGTTACCTCCGGCTTGGTCGGGCCTCCCTACAGACACAATCGGCCGTGTCTGCAGGTGGGAAGTCGGATGTGGGTATGTGTCCTGGCCACTGCACTAGCGCCTCCTCTGGTTGGTAGGGGCACCTTTTCGGGGGGGGGGGGGGGGGAATAGCGTTATCCTCCCACGTGCTACGTCCCCCTGGCGAAACTCCTCACTGTCAGGTGAAAAGAAGCGGCTGGCGACTCCACATGTATGAGAGGAGGCATGTGGTAGTCTGCAGCCCTCCCCGGATCGGCAGAGGGGTTGGAGCAGCGACTGGGACGGCTTGGAAGAGTGGGGTAGTTGGCTGGATACAATTGGGGGGGGTATTAATGTTGACATTAAGAACTGAATTGACCCCAAAGCAGTTTCCAGTCTGTAATTTCTGTTTCACATGTCAACAGGTAAAAAAAAGTAAAGTAAAATAAAAGATCAATTCAGGGATTAGAGAAATCGATAATCAGATCGTTATGATGAAGATCGTTTTGAGTCGGGAAAACGAATAATTGAGCCCAGCCTGACTGATGATGAGCACTACCTGCCAAAGTGGACTGAGAGTCAAAAGAAGAGGACGATATAGGGGAAATTAATACATCTCATGAAGGCAGCGAGCTTGTCTGTGATGATGAAAGTGCTCTGGGAGCTCACAGAGGCATCGGACAATGCAGCAGTCTGCTCTGAAAAGTGCTGTCATCCTACTGCGTAACTCATTTCTTCATACACAGAAAGACATCATCCATGAGTCAACCAAACATTTTGCTTTGCTTTCAATGAAAGTGTATCATGCTTTATTTTTCTGTGAGGTATTTCTGTTTAAAAACAGAGGTTAGCGATGGATTTGTTTTTCTCCATTTTTAGTGCGTTTGTGCATGTCAGTCCATAGGTGTCCTATTTTCATCTTTTTTTGGGGGGAATTTTTCCTCCTTTTTCTCCCCAATTGTATCCAATTACCCCACTCGTCTGAACCGTTCCGGTCGCTGCTCCAGCCTCTCTGCCGATCCGGAGAGGGCTGCAGACTACCACAAGCCCCCTCCCATACATGTGGAGTCGCCAGCCACTTTTTTTCACCTGACAGTGAGGAGTTTCGCCAGGGGGATGTAGCACGTGGGAAGATCACGCTATTCCCCCTGGTTCCCCCGAACAGGCGCCCCGACCGACCAGAGGAGGCGCTAGTGCAGCGACCAGGACACATACCCACATCCGGCTTCCCAACCACAGACACAGCCAATTGTGTCAGTAGGGACGCCTGACCAAGCCGGAGGTAACACGGGGATTTGAACCGGGATCCCTGTGTTGGTAGGCAACGGAATAGACTGCTATTCTACCCGGACACCCAGGTGTCCTCTTATTAACATAATGCTACAACAGCTGATATACAGCTAATCAAATTTTAGCTTCTTAGCTTTGAAATTGAACGGCAAAGATTGTTGTGACATCGCAAGGTCTGTGTACTTAAACAAATCATGTTTAGTATTCCATTAGTATATATATCCATACAAAAACACACATCCCAGCAACCTGCACCTGCCAACTTTAAGACTCTGCCTACAATCACCTCTTGTTTTCTTATTCATCTGTCTACATGGATTAGACTTTACCTGACAAAATATTATGACAGTTTTGCTGAATATTGCCATTTCAGCCTGAACGTGATCATGTGGCCAAAGCTTGTATTCTACAATAGGTTTTATTCATTTATTGTCAATTTGCTCATACATGCTTTGAACAAATGGAATCAATTATTTTCCCAATGTAACCATTAAAAGAACCAATTTAAGAAGCTCTCTGAAATACTCCTTTTGTACAACACTGAAACTGCAGGGTCAATATTGAGATCAGAGTTGTTATTTTTCCCCAATTATTTCACAACTCTAATACTGAGTCTTACTACTGATTCAAAGTCATAGCAAAATAAATAGACCAGTGGTGAAACTATATTTAGGCTGTATTTAAAGTCCCTGACCAGCATGCACTGTAGTTTCCCACTACCACAGTGTATTAGGACCTGCTGCAGCACCAAATCCACTAACTACAGCCAGTGTGCATGCACTTACCCAGAGGATGCCTGTTTGCCATCAGTAAACCAGCCGTAGAAGTCACCTTTTGCACCCAGCCTGTTCAGGAATTCCTAGACAGAGACGAAACTTGATCTGTCATAATGCACACAAGGATGTCCTCATTATCCTTATATGTTATAAGGCTTAGCAGATGGGCAATGACATCAACTGTAACATTACGTAGAGGTTGTGCAAGTCAAAAGACGAGTTAATGCTCTTCCGATATGGAGTTGTGGAGTCATTTTCCATTAGAGAAGTATACAATCAAACATCCTCAAACTATAGAGGGAGAGCATAGTTCACCTGAAGGTCTTGCAGATCCAGCCTCTGATCCAATGCCTCTATGCCATCTTTCCCCTGCTGTGCCGCCAGGAAGTTGAAAAATCGACGCCATTTCATCAGAACTTCTGAGAACTGGAGCTTTAGAGAGCAAGAGGAAGCAACAGAGGAAACGGAAAAATATGACAGCCCACCCTTGTTAAGAAAAAAACTCCATCAGTTAAATTGGTTTACTGACCCTTTAATCACCCCTCTACCAGCCTACCAGGAATCGAGGTCGTCCCAATGCAGTCATTTTAATGGCAGAAAAGCCTTCAGTTGAACTTCTACCTGGGGGGGGGGGGGTGTCACATGGACTTGGCATTAAAATCAGTCAAATGGTGTAATTCCATAGATTGTAATATCATAGTAAAAGCATCGTTATGAGAAGCTGATGGGGTGGTGCATGCAAACAGATATTATTTAAATGAACCACCATGTGCATGGGTCAAGGTATATGTGCTATAACATGATTTGGCTCCCACTGCTCGAATGTTAAGTCAATGACTATGTTTATGAGTGATGCTATTTTGGGATTTTGCACATTTTTATCTGTGAATATTTATCAGATGATCTGTTAAACATTGGCATCAAAGCGGTGCAGCTGTGCTGTGCTTAGTTGAGCAGGTGTTATCCTTAACTAGGATATACCATGTAAACAGGAAGTACTGAGTTCATGGATGCTATACCCTTTACAGTAAACAGCAAATATAAGAGCCAGGGTAGTACAGATATATCTTTGCTTCCCAGACCCAAGAAGAAAATATACCACTTGATGTACTTCTGTCATTGATAAGTCCCACATTCCATTGGCTTACCTGATGCCTTGATGCACTTGAGGAAGGTCTCCATGTGCTGGTCGCACTTGGCTTCATCTGAGAAGGAATAGGTGCATGCTCTAGCTGCACCCCCACGACGATCCCCAAACCCTCTAAGGGCTTTGTACTTGTTCTCCCTCTGGTCCACACCTTGGTTGAGAAACAAATTCGCATCCTCAAGCCATTCTTACATGTACCTGGTGCAACAAATGAAAACAAAGCAACGTTGCTTACCTTTGCTTTCTCTCCCCACGGCGGATGAACATAAGCTAAATTGAAAGGGAATAGAAGAGGACACAATAAGTTAGATTGCCGTAGATTTGGGTGACAAAAGAACTTTTAAATTGCATTGTAATTACAGCAAATGCCAGGCATTGTAGACTCTGATTTGTATCCTAGCCTTCTAACTGCATATGCTCTGGCCTGGAGGCAGTTGCTTGCCAGAGGTTCACTTCATGGTGACTGCACGTAACCCCCAAATAAACTGGGCTGTGACTTTGCCAGTGAGCTGACCTTCTCGTGGCACTGCTAGCTTCACAACCCAGCGGTATCCTGAACCAATCTTAGACAGCAATGAGGAGCTCATGTAACTGACTTCACATGACTGGGATATTGAGCATACTGGAAATTAGGAACATCGCTGACGTCAGTTTTAAAGTGTGGAGCAGGGGGGAATGCAGCGTAGGTGGACTTGTTTGTGGTTGTCAGTCATTCCATTCCTTGGAGGCGAGGAAAGAATTTCTACTCTCGGTATGTTTCCCCCTCTCCCTAAACATAACATTACAGTTGTCTATTTGCTGGGTAATTCCATTGTCTCTATCCACCCTTGTGCGACTAGTCGCTGACTAATGTTTTTGCTAGCTTGACAGATTATTGGAGTGCCTGTCAAACCCCGCTGCCTCGGATCAAACTGGCTTAAACAGCCTTGCTTTTCCACCTTGTGAATTGAAGATCCAGTGTTTGCCAAACACAAGGAAAAAAAAGTGCCACGCTGAGGTCTGATATATCTTTTAGTGGCTGAAAGTGGACACGCTTTCAACAAAAGCACACCCAGGCTGTAGTGAGATATATCCTTCTGTGCTGACACAGTTTGAAATAAGAAAACTGAGCTAAATGACACGTTCAAAGGGTGCAAAAAAAAAAAAAATGGCAGCAAATTGCAGCCAGGGAGTTTTTTTTTTCTTCTATTATAAGAATTGTGATATCGAGGAAAATAGCAGTGCGGCAAGTTGTGAGCTACGTGAAGTGAGATTACACTCAGCTAACACTGAGAGTCAACAGCCTTAATTGACATTGAGTCGTGTTCCCTATCAACAGGCTATATAAAGCCTTTTCATTTTACTGCGTCTGACCTCTGTAAAGCAACAGCAAGTGTTGGAGAGCAGAGATGTAAAATCCAGGTCCAGAAAGTAAAAAGTCCGAACCGTGTATTTGCTCCACCCATGTTACTAAACCAGTTGATTTCAAATAACTAATTTCCCCTACTTATTTGACGAGTGGTGTTGACTAGGATCTGCTGTTGTTGTACATGGGTGGAGCAAATACATGATTTGGATGTATACTTTCTGGACCTGATTTTTACACCCCTGTTGGAGAGATAAAAGACGGTCAGTTTATTTTAGCTAGATAACATACTTTTTTTCACGAAAGCGAACCAGTATATTTGTGGTGAGCCGATCTCTCTGCACTGGCATGCAAAAAAATATTTAATGAAGTAACTTACAACCCTGGAGTGTGTTGACAGTGAGCCATCCGTAAATGGGTCTACAAAACCAAATTCAATTTAGACCAAATGTGATGCCCTGGCTAGTGCCCACAGCGCAGACTTCAGTTCAATTAACGCTGCCCGGAGAGACTGGTTGCATGGGAGTTTTCCTGTCATCTAGGCTTGTGTCAAATAATAGCTCAGACAGCCTCCACATTGTGTTGGTTACCTAGTGACAGAATTCCTCAAGAGGAAGCGCTCCTTCACCGAGCCCACCTATCGGTGTGTTTTTTTTTTTTTCCTAACAGATTAAGGGGTATTAAATTCTAGGTTGTTCCCGGCATCAGCTGTGAGGAAAATAATTTGTATGATAATGCACTCTCGAGCTGGATGACAATTTAAAATTAAGAGGAAATGCAGGTCTGAGTTTGCTGAAGTCGATTTGGCTATTACCAGAACTCATCTTTTACTAACCACTTTTACAAACTAGTAACCCACCAGTTCTCTAGGGTTAATAGCAAAGCTAACTTATTAGGAGGCATATTACTGTCTGTCAAACTTTTACCACAATATGTGTCCTTCTAGTGACACAGAGTCCTAACAGAATTTTAATCCTCAATGCTGAAGAGAACATCTTGTCAATTCTAGATATTTAGCCAAGTAGGTTTGTACATGCAATGGATTTGACGTAGTGCAATGCACCTATAAAAACCACAAAGTCATCCCCCCCCCCCTTTTCCTCCCTGATTGTATCCGGCCAATTACCCCACTCTTCTGAGCCATCCCGGTTGCTGCTCCACCCCCTCTGCCACTCCGAGGAGGGCTGCAGTACATGCCTCCTCCAATACATGTGGAGTCGTCAGCCGCTTCTTTTCACCTGACAGTGAGGAGTTTCACCAGGGGGACGTAGCGTATGGGAGGATCACACTATTCCCCCTAGTCCGTCCGCCCCCCCCCCTGAACAGGCGCCCCTACCGACCAGAGGAGGCGCTACTGCAGCGACCAGGACACATACCCACACCCGGCTTCCCACCCGCAGACACAGCCAATTGTGTTTGTAGGGATGCCCGACCAAGCCGGAGGTAACGCGGGGATTTGAACCAGCGATCCCTGTGTTGGTAGGCAACGGAGTAGACCGCCACACCACCCAGACACTCAAAAGTCATTTTTCTATGAGCCAACTAATTATGAGACTGCAAACTAATTATGTAATATGTGATACATGTTTATGTGACACATATTTACCATTTTACAGGTTATGTCCACATAATGATATTGTAACACCACTACTTACTTACTCCTTCTCTTTCCTCTCAGCCTCCCCCTGGCTGATGTCTTCCTCAACACTGTAGTCCAGAACAGAGCCAACACCGAAGGCCTGGTTCTTTTGGAGCAGGGGCCTGATGGCCCGATGGTCCTCCCCAGCCACAAACTGACCATAAAACGTCATCTTCATGAACTGCTCAAAGGTCTTCTGGCCTAGGACCTTCTTACTAAAATCCATTATCTGGGAAAACAATAACAACAATAAAATCTGATGTAGTTTTTTGGGAAGCTTTACTGCTATGTTGTTGACCCAGATGTGTCCCAACATTTAAGTATGGCGAAATGATAATGGTATTTGTCTGTGGTGGGTCTTGAGGCTGGGTCTCATCTTATGGAATCTTGATAAAAATATTTAGAATCTACAGTTACCAGAAACGTTTAGTTGCAGTTATTGCTGCACGGGGGGGGGGGGGGTCACATACTTTTGCCACTCACAGATATGTAATATTGGATAATTTTCCTCAATAAATAAAAGAGCAGGTATAATATTTTGTCTCATTTGTTTAATTGGGTTCTCTTTATCTACTTTTCGGACTTATGTGAAAATCTGATGATGTTTTAGGTCATATTTATGTAGAAATATAGAAAATTCTAAAGGGTTCACAAACTTTCAAGCACTACTGTACATATTAACATGGGGCGGCACAGTGGCGCAGTGGTTAGCGTGCTCGCCTCACAGCAAGAAGGTCCTGGGTTCGAGCCCGGGGTAGTCCAACTTTGGGGACTGTCCTGGGTCATCCTCTGTGTGGAGTTTGCATGTTCTCCCTGTGTCTGTGTGGGTTTCCTCCGGGTGCTCCGGTTTCCTCCCACAGTCCAAAGACATGTAGGTCAGGTGACTCAGCCGTACTAAATTGTCCCTAGGTATGAATATGTGTGTGTGTGTGTGTGCCTGTGTGATGGTCTGGCGGCCTGTCCCAGGGTGTCCTGCTGCCCAATGACTGCTGGGATAGAATCCAGCATCCCCGCGACACTGAGAGCAGGATAAGCGGTTCGGATAATGGATGGGTGGATATTTATTAACATGTTTTTCATCTTCTCCTTGTGAGATAATTAATAACAATAAGCTAAAATAACATTCCAAAGAAAAATTAAAATCCGCATGTCACCATTTTAGACATTCAGGCCTACAGCCAATGCAATTAATTGGTGTTGGTCTAGATGTCCCTGGACAAAGAACTTTGACGTCAAAAGATGATTCTTACTCCTCTTTTCATGGAGTACTTTACTTAATCGTTGATTAAGATAACCGAAGTGCCAGCAAAAACTAGGTTATTTCAAAAGATAATCATGTTGTGTTGTGATAGGTCCCAAATCCTCCATGTTTAGAGCCAAAGTGATAGTCTGTGTGAAATTTTGCAACACCACTCAGGGGCCTGAATACTGATATCACAAGTGGACTATTACAAACCCCAATTCCAATGAAGTTGGGACGTTGTGTAAAATGTGAATAAAAACAGAATACAATGATTTGCAAATCCTTTTCGATCTATATTCAATTGAATACACTACAAAGACAAGATATTTAATGTTCAAACTGATAAACTTTATTGTTTTTTGCAAATATTCACTCATTTTGAATTTGATGCCTGCAACACGTTCCAAAGAAGCTGGGACAGGGGCAACAAAAGACTGGGAAAGTTGAGGAATGCTCAAAAAACACCTGTTTGGAACATTCCACAGGTGAACAGGTTAATTGGAAACAGGTGAGTGTCATGATTGGGTATAAAAGGAGCATCCCCGAAAGGCTCAGTCATTCATAAGCAAGGATGGGGCGAGGTTCACCACTTTGTGAACAACTGCGTGAGGAAGTAGTCTAACAGTTTAAGAACAACGTTTCTCAACGTACAATTGCAAGGAATTTAGAGATTTCATCATCTACAGTCCATAATGTCATCACAAGATTCAGAGAATCCGGAGAAATCTCTACACGTAAGCGGCAAGGCCGAAAACCAACATTGAACGCCTGTGACCTTCGACCCCTCAGGCGGCACTGCATTAAAAACCGACATCATTCTGTAAAGGATATTACCACGTGGGCTCAGGAACACTTGGGAAAACGATCGTCAGTTAACACAGTTCGTCGCTACATCTACAAGTGCAAGTTAAAACTCTACCATGCAAAGCCAAAGCCATACATCAGCAACACCCAGAAACGCCGCCGGCTTCTCTGGGCCCGAGCTCATCTGAGATGGACTGACGCAAAGTGGAAAAGTGTGCTGTGGTCTGACGAGTCCACATTTCAAATTGTTTTTGGAAATCATGGATGTCGTGTCCTCCGGGCTAAAGAGGAAAAGGACCATCCAGATTGTTATCAGCGCAAAGTTCAAAAGCCAGCATCTGTGATGGTATGGGGGTGTGTTAGTGCCCATGGCATCATGGGTAACTTGCACATCTGTGAAGGCACCATTAATGCTGAAAGGTACATACAGGTTTTGGAGCAACATACGCTGCCAGCCAAGGGACGTCTTTTTCAGGGACGCCCCTGCTTATTTCAGCAAGACAATGCCAAGCCACATTCTGCACGTGTTACAACAGCGTGGCTTCGTAGTAAAAGAGTGCGGGTACTAGACTGGCCTGCCTGCAGTCCAGACCTGTCTCCCATTGAAAATGTGTGGCGCATTATGAAGCGCAAAATACGACAACGGAGACCCCGGACTGTTGAGCAACTGAAGTCGTACATCAAGCAAGAATGGGAAAGAATTCTACCTACAAAGCTTCAACAATTAGTGTCCTCAGTTCCCAAACGCTTATTGAGTGTTGTTAAAAGGAAAGGTGATGTAACACAGTGGTAAACATGCCCCTGTCCCAGCTTTTTGGAACGTGTTGCAGGTTTCAAATTCAAAATGAGTGAATATTTGCGAAAAAACAATAAAGTTTATCAGTTTGAACATTAAATATCTTGTCTTTGTAGTGTATTCAATTGAATATAGGTCGAAAAGGATTTGCAAATCATTGTATTCTGTTTTTATTTACGTTTTACACAGCGTCCCAACTTCATTGGAATTGGGGTTTGTACATAACATCTGACGCACATCTTACTTTTTACAAACTCAAAAGTTTTAGCATTATACAGTGACTCCGTTGATTTTGAAAATTCTGTGATTAAATGGTTCTTAAAATGGAGTGAAGGGACCTCCAGGGTCCCCTTGTTGATATTCTAGCCAGTTCAGAGCAAATCAATGAATAGTTTAATCTCACTGTAATTTTTTGAATAGAAATAAAAAACGAGAGATTTTATAGTGTATTAATTATGACTCTAACCCAATTTATGTTCTGCATATTGTGTCTTTGTGGATTTAGAGAACACATATGACAGGGTGCCACGAGAGGAGATGTGGTATTGTATGAGGAAGTCATGAGTGGCAG